>NC_061854.1:2670891-2685891 GCF_019202785.1 Penaeus chinensis
CACCCATCTTTCTCTCTCTCTCCCTATCTCTCTCTCTCTCTCCCCCTATTTCTCTCTCTCTCCCCTATCTCTCTCTCTCTCCCCCTATCTCTCTCTCTCCCCATCTCTCTCTCTCTCTCCCTGTCTCCCACCTTCTCCCTATTTATTTTCCTTTCTCTGTCTCTCTCTCCACAACCATCTCGCTCCAATCCACGCAACGCTTGCCAAGGAAACCTCAAGAACCCTTAGAGACTTTGACTGCCTCCTTCCTCTCTCTCCTTGCCTCAGTCCTCCTCCATCCTCCTCTTCCTATACACGCACGTCCAAACACCATTCATGTTCGTCTGCTTTTGACTGCTCTGCTTGCACGAAGCTGGGTCTTGAAGATGGTCTTATTCCTCTTCCTTCTCTTCTACATGTTACCTTGATTCTAATTTTTTTTTCTTTTTTTTTCCTTTCTGTTTTTCTCTTTCTCTCTCTCTACTCGCTTTCTCTCAGTTTGGATTTTCTTATTTTCTTCCTCCTTTCTTCTACCCTCTCCTGTGCTCCTTCCTTTTTTTTTTTTTTTTTTACTCTCTGTTACTCTTCCTTTTCTTTTCTACACTCTGTTGTGGTTTTTTTTTTTTTCCTTTTCTTTTCTGCTCTCCCTTCGTACTTCCACCTTCCGCTGAGTTCCCTCCTTTCTTTAACTTTCTGCTGCTCCCTTTCCTTTCTTTCATTTTCTGCTGCTCCGCCTCTTTTCTGTCATTTTCTGCTGAATTGCAAAGCTTTCACATTATGCCTCTCTCCCTCATTTCTTTCACCTTCTGCTACTCCTACTCTCCCTCCCCTTTCCTGCCTTCAGTTATAAACATCGCCCTTTCCTTCTACCTCTAACGTGCTTCCCTCCTCCCTTCTCCCATCTCCTCCCCCTTTCCCGTCTCCCTTCCCCTCCCCTTCCCCACCTTCAGCTATAAACATTGCCTTTTCCTTCTACCTTGAACGTCCTTCACTCCTCCCTTCTCCCATCTCCTCTCCTCTCCTCCCCCTTTCCCGTCTCCCTTCCCCCCCCCCCCTCTTCCCCATTTCCCTTCCTCCCTAGCAGATTCTTTGAAGATAAAACGCTCGTGCTGCTCCTCGGTCCGCATTCAAGATAGTCCTTGCGTGTTAATAGATATGTTGTCACGTCCCACTGATAAGCTGGTGACAGTCTAAAGGCCTCGTTAGCAGGGAGGCAGAGCCGTAGAGACACAAAGAGAACCCGAGATGAGTTCGAAGAAAAAAAAAGAAAGGGGGGGGGGATGATAAAGTAAAGGTAAAGCAAAATGGATAATCTATATCTCTCCTTTTTTCCACTTTGCTTGGATCGCAAGATCATGTTGCTAGGAGAGGGAAAGAGAAGCAAGGGTATCAAGCCCAGGTTTCCGGGAATCGCAATGGAAATGTTTGTAACTTAGTCTGGTTGGCTGCTTCCCGCGGAGTGCCCTCTGTGGGGAAGCTTCGCGTGCTTTTTCGTATCTTTAGGAATCTGATATTTTTCGGTGTGGTGGGCTGTTTCTTTATAGCATATAACTATGAAAGCGCACGCACAAGAGCGCACAAGCACGCAAGGGAGATATGTCTATATTTATGTGCACATGCATGTGAGGGTACATATATGTGCATAATATATTTATGTACTATACATACATATATACACAAATACATATAAACATACATATACAAATACATACAAACATACATACATGCATACATATATGCATAGGTGTGGAGTGAAGTAGTACTGCGGGGAGGACACTAATGATGAAGAGTAGTAATAAGGAGGGAAGTGAGTAGACAGTGGTGAATACTGTGCAGTAGGAGATGGAGTAGAGGATATTGGGAGAGAGGAAGGATTTATTCTGAAGGTTGAGTAATGACCCGGGTGGATGAATGGATAGAGTTGCCAGCAAACATGGAGGAGGAGGTAGTATCATAGGTCGGACCGTGGTCAAAGGAGAGGCATAGGTCGGGAAACCAGAGAAATCAAATTTAGTTGATGTAGGGGCAAGACTTAATGTCCCTAATAAGGGTAAACATCTTCAGTATTGGCCATGATAAAATAAATAGGGAGAGGAAACGGTCTATTACTCAGGGTCCCTAGGAGGGGTAAGGGCTTGGCGATTAAACAAGGTAATACCGTGTTCATGACTCCCGGAGGCCGTTCATGACTGACACAAAGCCAGCCTTTCATCCCTTCAGCACGGCTTTCACACCTTAGGAAGTGGACAGAAGAAGGGATAAAGAAGAAAAGGAAAATGAAAGGGGGAGAAGAAAAGCCCATGCAAAATTAGTTGAGGCGAGGGCTGAGGGCCAAGGTAGGGCTGATCCCCTACATTAGGGCCAAGTCTCCGTCCCTTAAGCCCCCCCCCCCCCCCTAACGACGATAACGAGCAAGGGATTAGGGGGGAACCAACACATAAATCAGTTGATATTAAAGGTGAAGATAAATTTTGGGAAAAATATCCATTTCAGACATGTTTGAAACTTTAAGGTCTGTTGTATTTTGAATACTGACAGAAATGTGAGTTCAGTATGAGATGTGTATTCCTTATTGTTCAATGTATTACTTGAATGGTGAAAACACTCCAACGTGTTGATACTATGGTAGGAAATCCCAGAATGTAAAACAAGATTTACTGAGAGTGAGACCTCACTTTCAATAAATCCAATTTATTACTTATTATTACTTAAATTCGACCTTTGTTGGAAGTTCATGAGGTCTACATTGAGGTCCGTATTATCTAGATTTGGTCTTTGTTCTGTATCAAATTAAACCTAGTCACTGTAGAAATATAATTTACTAGGACCCCTGGCAGTGATAAGTCACTTGCAGGGATGTGCATGAGGGGGGATAACTCATTTTTTTAAATTAAAATCAGCAAAGCGAATGTACCATTTTGGTTGTAGTACTCTCCTTTCTTCAGTGTGAGTTCCTTTGTCTTTGTAATCACTGATATGGAGACATGTATCCTTTCTTGATTTAAAATAAACAAATATAATGCACACAAACAACAAAAAAAAAAAATTTAAGGAAATTAAAAGTAGGCATATGGTTAATTGTATCTTTTAGAATTTATTACTTACAAATATCACAATGTATTTTTCATATGATATAAATATCTATTGTCTATGTTACATATCAATTATATAATGAAATACAATAACATAATGTTTGCACATTATTGAATATCATTTCACAGGATATATGTAGGTTTTTAAAGAACAAATACACATCTAATGTTCTTCTAAAGCACAAAAAGAGAGATGAAAAGATATAACAGCCAGTTTAAAATATAATCTGCACATATTCAAGGTTTATTGAGCGCTATAATTTAGCTATTAAGAGTGTTACTGCTCTTGCTGAATAAAAAAAAAATCACTGTCCAAACATATTTAATAATTACTCTAGTGGGTGTCTTCTCTTTTGGTGTTTCAGACTAGCATCTTTACATAAACATATCACAATTACTTTTTCTATGGAATTTTGAAATATCAAAGAAATTTTGTTGTGGATATGAATCAAATATTCAAATTTTTCCATTCTCTCATCATCGTCCTTGCCCTCAATTCTCCACTGCTGTTCACAGTCCTGAATCACAGAGGTAATAATAATTGAACTATTTTTTAAAGTTCATCTCATAAGTACAATGTTACTTCTATGTCACTCTAGTAACATGTGTATGTAGATACTTCTCTGTCACTGTTGTGTGATGATACACATTTTACTTCATTATTGGCAGCTGGTCTTTTTCAATGGTTGATAAAGGTATTGTGCTGGGTGCAAAACCGGTTCTGAATGACCTCCCACCCTTAGCTGGAATGCTGGCTTGTGGGTATTGTTGGTCGAACACAAATTCTGTCTTTTCCCACAGTGAGACCCAATGAGTTCCTTTGGATTCTTCATAAATGCTGGGGTTCTATTTTTGTTACCCTTGTAGTCAAATGGTTAATTATAATTACAAACAGATGAAGCAATACACAGTACAGTACACAAACTTCAGTACTGGGTCTAATGAAGCACAGTCACCAAATAAAATTAAGTAATGATATTCAGGGATCATTTTAAAAAAACATCTTATTTTTTCTCTAAGCTTTTGAATTTTGCTTCTAGTCTCTTGGAATATGCATCAAGTTTGTAAGCAGCAGCTTCGAGCTTAGTTACACTATCTTCGATCTGATCAATCTGGTCTAGATATGGCTGTAGTGCTAAATACTTTTCATTAAGGTCTTTCAATGCTCGACTGACGCTTCCTCCTATTTGTCGCATATCAGCATATTTGGTGATGGTTGCTTTGTTCATCTGCTCCAGTAATGCATAATCCTCAAGGACTGCAGATAACTCTCCCTGTGGAAGAAAAACAGTTTAGACAAAACTTACAGTAAAAGGACAACAGAAAACTGTGTGTAATGCAGTATGTGATGTGAAGAGAGGATGTGATGTGATGTGATGTGATGTGATGTGATGTGATGTGATGTGATGTGATGTGATGTGATGTGATGTGATGTGATGTGATGTGATGTGATGTGTTGGGATGGGATGGGATGGGATGGGATGGGATGGGATGGGATGGGATGGGATGGGATGGGATGGGATGGGATAGGATGTGCATATAAGAAATGTTTTATATTTAGCTTATTAGGAGGCCCCTTTGAAAGCACGGGGGATAGGAGTAGCACTCCTTGTTACCCTCCTCCAAATGACACATCATCTGGCTGTGATAAATACTATGCAAGAAATCATACAAATTACTAAAAAATAATTAAGTGTATTTTATTAATCCTAAGTGTATATATATATATATATATATATATATATATATATATATATATAAAAATGCCAATATATATAATATGCACAAGTACAAAATATGCAACTACATGCAAATATAGGATAACAAATACATTGTATTATATAATTTAATCTGAAATCATGAAGTATTATTCAAACTTTAATACCTGTAAGTAATTTGATGTGTGTGAAAACATCAGAGTTGCTAGGTGACTTAGATTTGGATCATGAGGGTCCAGTGCTTCAAAACTACTTGTGCTTGTGGACAGGGTTGGGCCTCGTTTTGGGGATCCAAAATCGCTGAGTCCATCATCGTCATCAACAATTCCTCTGGCTAAAGGCTCCTGTGGTCGATTGTTGGGCCCCGGAGGCCCAGTTTCTCCGTCCTTGTTATTTAAATCCATTTCCTTTAGCATCTACCTGCTAAAGATAGTTATTAATAATACTACTGAGTAAAGCAAAGCAAAAGGTATGCATAAAGAGGAAAGAAAAGTGGAAGAAAGCAGATTTAGTTCAAAGGGAACAACAAAGATAGATGTTATCACATAAACAAAAACATAATACTTTTGGCTTATTTTCTAGTTGTTGTCATTAACTATTTCAACTTGTGAGGTAGTACTTCTTAATGTTAGAATCACTCAGAAAACAATGAAATAATTAAAGCCTAACACAAAGAACTCATTCCTGTTGTGCAGATTTCCATATGATCATTATTGCAATTACAATAGCCTAAGTAGTACGAAGTAATAAAATCTCCCAGATTGAGAATGAAAAGTCATATAAGTGATAATCATCTCTAAATTTTGACTTGTATACTTTACTAGATATACAAGATAAGTAAAGCATTGGTTGACCTAATGATATCTTCAAATATTTAAAAATATCACAATAAAATTATCTATAAAGTTATTTATATCTAAAACTATACTCAGACTTATCCAAATAACACCAAAGTAGACCATATACAATGTAGTAATTCTTGGGTCTGTAACAAAAAGTCCACTGAAAGAGTGACGTTTTACCTATTTTATTAAATGTGTAATATGCACGAAGAAAATCACACCAGATAATTTTATCACCAAGTCTACATTTAACATCATATATGATGACCCCACAGAATACGTCAGTACATATATATACACATTCCCCGATATACTCTAATAGTAACTGGAGTGTATAGTGTTTTCGACAATGACTCCCATCATCACAGGCAACATTTAAGGATATGTGTCTGCTTTTTTCTCCATTTCCTCAGTGCTTTTAACATCTGCTGTATCCTCTACACCCTAGCTAAGTATTCAGAAGCGGATATTTGAACAAACGTCACAGTTTTCCTGCTTTTTTTCCTTCCCTATCGTACCTGTGGGAGGAAACCCTTGTTTGTAAACAATCGATTTTCCCTTTAATAGAAATGGGGATACGACCCTACAATATTTATTTTCGCCGAAGGTGCCATATTTACACATAAACATTTTTACCCATAAAAGATTATTTCATCATTAAATACAACAAACCCTGAAACGAAATAAATCAAGTTAAACTATCCTAAAAATAAATATTAACGGTTACATGCGTAGTGCAAAAAGGGAGACGGACGGCTGCCCAACGTCCTTATTTTCTCCGACTTTCTCTTATTTCGTCCCTCTTGTCAGCCAGGTTCGTTATTCTCTCCTTTATCTATAGCTTTCAGTTCATCCTCTGGACTGATGATGAAATAGGGTTCAAAAAGAGGTCATAGAGATATAGGCGAAGTTAACGTTAAGTGGAAATGGATCTCAAATTATATGTATATATTTTTTTACGTAATTGTGTGTTTGTTTGGAATTATGTTTTTTATTTTTCTCTCTCTGTCTCTCTTTTATTTATAATAAGATATTAACTGTCAGAAGAGGGAGTTGAAGTTGTGTATGTCACTGTGAAATGTGAGGTTAATACATATACATATATATATATATATATATATATATATATATATATATATATATATATATATATATATATATATATATGTATATATATATGTATATATGTGTATATATATTTATTTATTTATTTATTTATTATTTAATTTGTGACCTTGAAGATAAATTACTGTATCATAAACTCTATTTTGTGATATTATTTTTTTAAATATATATGTATTTATATTTTTGTTGTTGTTTATTATTATTTTTATTATGTGTCTTATCAATACAAGTAACAATTAATAATGATGAATACAGAATAATAATAATATTTTATTATACTTATCATGAAATAAACATAACTGCAAAATTGCCATAATTGTCATGATTGGTAAACTCTAATAATCAGTCTGAAAAGAAGCTTTTTATATGACAGTTAAACTGAATAATAGAATTATGTATTTACAGTGTATACATAGAAATCATAAATGTATTTTTAATTTTATTTAATTTTTTTATATTATATTTTAGTTGTGGCTTGGCTCAGTCTTATTTTGATATTTACCTCCCTAATTTTACTCAACTCGATAAGGTTGCTTTTCACCCAACCAAACAGGAGGGCCAATTATCAAAGGGTTTTGTTAATAATTGGAATGTTATGTTATAGTATTCCCTATTTCAGTTTAAGGCCAGATTGGGCAGATGCAAGAGTTCAATAACAAATTTTATCATAAAGTCACATGTGATTTATACATTCATTAATCTTTACTCATGTTTTTTCATTCAAGTATTACTGCATAGATATTGAATTATTCCACTTGTAATTTTATTCTTCTCTTTATATTTTAGGATGAACTATTCAAGATTTTTGACAAAATTATCTCAGAACCGTCAGCCCTCTTTGATACGTGAATTAAGTAAGTGAAAGGGTTGAGATTTTTAGATTTATTGTCAAGAAATTTCTTTTAATAAAATGGGGTAAAAGTTTTGTGCATATATATGTGTCTTGCATATAGCATTCATAGGTATATGTGTAGAAAATGTGATAAGGGATTTTTACTTCAATTTTGATTGAATATAAGATGTGATTATAATCTGTCTAGAAAAATGTGTGTGTGTGTTTGTGTGTGTTCGTGTGTGTGTGTGTGTGTATGTATGTATGCATTATATATGTATATTTATATATATGTATATATATGCATTATGTATACATATACATATCTATATACATATATATACATATATATATACACACACATATATATATATATATATATATATATATGTGTGTGTGTGTGTGTGTGTGTGTGTGTGTGTGTATGTGTGTGTGTGTGTGTGTGTGTGTGTGTGTGTGTGTGTGTGTTTTTCTATGTTTTTTTCACATTCATATTTTCTTCTCTAGTTAGCATTAGATATAATAAGTAAAGTGGATGATAGAAGCCTGTGCAAAAGTGCTGTAAAGAGTGTGCTGAGCTAACACAATTATTCTGATTTCAGCAAACTTGCTTACCGATGCATCACCGGAATTGGTCTTCATGGCAGGGGGATTGCCAAACCCTCAGATGTTCCCGTTTCAAGCTGCTTCTGTAACCATGAAGGATGGCCGAGCTATCACAATTCACCCGAAGCTTATGACAGACTGTTTGCAGTACGGCCCAACAGCTGGGTAGGTAGGCAGTTGCATATTTTGCATATTGCCGGAACAGGAGTGCATAAAGTGAGTCTTGCTGTACCAAAGGATCAACAAACCTCCATTATTTACACTCTGGTAAGACAGAGCTTGGATTGGTGCTTTGAGTAAGTTGCTAGGGAAGTTGCAAGCTTTACCATGCCATAATAAACATATTGGGGGTTACTTATCCTGTCCAGAAGTATATACATCTTTTGATATCAGATTGGTCAGTTATCCTTTAAGGCAGTATGTGTCATTTCTGTTATTCTATTAGTGTTTATCTTACTGTCTCTTTATGCAGTTCTATTCTAGGCAATTACATTATCTTGTTTTAATGTTAGTATTTATTAGGCATAGGTCTTACAAAATTTTCAAAGATATTTACTGTTTACTGATTCATATGTAGATAGGTATATATGTTTAAATATACATTCATATATAATTGTTGATATATTGTGTAATATAAGATAAATGATATTTATATATGTAAAATATGTAATATGTGATGTTATGAGTGAGATATAATTTGATATAATATGTAATAACATATATATAGTAATATGCTGGCACCATGACACAAAGGGCTCTCTCTTGCTATCTAGTGTGGAGGTTATGTGTTCATGTCCATGAGCTGGATCATACGTGATGTTAAAAATGACACCAGGTTAAGCAAGGACAGCACTATCAGAGGCAAAAATTGTGCAATGGATTTATGAATATGTAAAAAAAAAAGTTGATTTCAGATATTTTCTTGACAAACGGCCAACATGTACCACAGTGGGACAGAGACAAGTGAAAAGAACAAATATTCTGTAAAGCTGAACCTCTGTTATGTCAGATCTCATGGAAGTTGTCATATGCACCCAGTATGAGAGCACAGCATCTAGAGCTGACATGGTAAAAGCTCAAGGGTAGAACTGATGAGATTTATGTATGTCATCCTTACCACGCAGTCATGCTGGACTTTGCTTCATGTTCATTGTTCTTTAATGATTTTTTTTTTTTTTTTTTTTTTTTACTCTACAATTAGGTATTGTGAATACTGTATTTCATACTTTCAGATCATTCTTTTCTCAAATTTTCTTGACCTTACAGGTACCCACCATTGGTTAAAAAGCTGAAGTCCTTAACAGAAAGACTCCATGCACCACCACGATGGGCTGATAGTGAACTCATTGTTACGGCAGGGAGCCAGGATGGTTTGTGTAAGGCACTGGAAATGATGATTGAGCCAGGGGATTTTGTTGTGACTCAAGAACCATGCTACACCGGTACCCTGTCGATTGTGAGTGTCTGATCTGTATCGCTGATGTTTTATTTTGAAAGCGAATTAATTTGTTAACCGGCAGGTATTGATATGATGTCTTGTTTATATTGGAGGATTTCTGAATTGTTTAGCAAACTAGTTATGTAAGTTACATATCCATATCCCTTTTTTTTCTCTCTCTTTCTTTTTTTTCTTTTTTTAAGAATTTGACTATAACCCATAGTTTAGCTAAAGTAGATTGCTCCCTAGAGTTCCATATCCAAGTGTTATACCTTTATGTATATAATTATTCTCTTTAACAGCTAAACCCCTTTGAACCACGTTATGTAGCAGTGCAGTGTGATCATGAAGGCATGAATCCTAAAGCCTTAAAAGAAGCCTTGTCCCAGTGGAAACCAGAAGAAATTAGAGATGTCAAGACAGGAGTTCCAAAAGTAAGTTGATGGTGGAAAATATATTGAATTATTACTCTGTAGTCTTTGTGACAGTATTCTATATAGATAACAATTCTTTTCTCTTTTTAGTATGCCCGAATGAAAACTTTTAGAGTAAATCAATGTTTCTGCATATTTCTGCAAGGTGAATAGTTTTTGCAATTCATTGCTTTAAATGGCATTTTGATAATATCATGCACAGTGCAGTAGACCATATTGATACATTTTTACCATTGTATGCCAATGTTTAGGTACTGTACATCAACCCAAATGCCTGCAACCCAACTGGAGTATCTGTAGGCGAGAAACGACGGAGGGAAATATATGACATTGCCTCAGAATACAATCTTATTATTCTTGAAGATGATCCATACTACTTTGTGCAGTTTGGAAACTTAAAGGTGAGAATTTCAATGCATTTATTAGGATTTTTTTATGATTGTTACATATGAGCTACAGTTGCTTTGATTTAACAGATTTGGTTTATCCTTTGGTTATTGCAGATATCAATATTGAATTTTTCAGTTATTTATAAACTTAACCTCATCATAAATATTAATACCTTGCAGGACTTCCCTCCTAGTTTTCTCAGTATGGATACAGAAGGGAGAGTTATAAGGTTTGATTCCTTCTCCAAAGTTCTAAGCTCAGGACTTCGACTTGGCTATGTAACCGGGCCAAAACCACTTGTGGAGAGGATTGTCTTACACAAGCAAGTCTCAATTCTACATGCATCTTCCATGTCGCAGGTAATAATGCAGATATGAGTGTCCGCAGGAAATATATCATTTATGTATAATTTATGTCTGCTATTTTGCTGTGTATATTGTAATGATTCTTGGTCATGTAGAAGGAGGACTCATATCTCCTGATATGCATAAGTACAAATATTTGTGATATTCCTTTCAACAAATTCTTTCATATAAGGAGTAGAATAGTTGAATAAGTGGGTGGAGTAAATACTTCTGTTTCTGGTATATGATTTAAGGTACTGATCAGTGAGCTGCTTGAGATGTGGGGAGAGGATGGATTCCTGAAGCACACAGAAGCAGTTCAGGAGTTTTACTTGAAGCAGAGGGAAGCCATGTTAGAAGCAGCAGAAAAACACCTTACAGGTCTGTTGCCTCTGAAAGATTGTTTTTTTTTTTTTATGTTTCCTTGTGAGTGTTTTTATTTTTTATAGAACATTACACAGAAGAGTGTAGACATTGCAATAAGTAAGAGTAAATGAAAAAGAGGGAGGGAACTGAGCATATTATCACATAGGATATTGACATAAATATGTCTTAGCATTTAAAATGATACATCTCTTAGAACATGTAAGATAAATTTTCCTTTCTATTAAGACTTTATTATAAGTACCTTTGAATATCATAACAGTTATTTAGATGGATGAATCATAAACATTTGATTGCATTGGTATCAATTACTTGTGTTTTTATGTGAAAATTCTCTTTTTCAGGTCTATGTGAATGGGCTGTTCCAACAGGTGGAATGTTCCTCTGGCTCAAGGCAAGTTTAGGTGTATAAGTTTAGATATAATATATCAGGAATGTTATAGGGACAGATATATAATCCTTATCTAAAATCTACCCAAAACTCAATGCCCCTTTTTCTGAAAACCTTGGAACTTTTTGGTTTTGTTATCCTCTCCCCTTCAGCTTATACACAGGTATTCATTTCATATTTCCCCTTGTGTTGAGGGGAAACCTAATATCCTCCTGTGGCTGTAGATACTACCTCATGTGCATAATTAGGTGATGGTTTTCTGCACTTGTGTATTTTGCAATTCTTTTTCTGAAAATTTTTGGTCATATTATAGATTTGCTGACAATAGATTTTTTTTTTGCAAACAGGTTCCTGGTGTGAGTGAAACATGGGAAATGATCCTGAATAGAGCTTTGAAAAAGGATGTTATTCTTGTACCTGGCAGGGCATTCATGTGCGACCCTACCATACCTTGTTCATATATGAGAGCTGCATTTTCCATTGTCACTCCAGAGAAGATGGATAAGGTAGGACTGGTTTTATTAAAAGACACTGACAAAACTAGTCATTGTAAATACTTGTTGCACTGTACTACATGCATAAGTCTATGATTATTATTTCTTATGACTTTTCTTAAACTATGTCATTGTATATTATATGCTTATTGATATATTTTTTTTTCCAGGGTCTAAAGAATTTGGCTGACTTGATACGAGAAGAACTTGAACTTCAAAAAGCTTAAGTGAAAGATTTCCAACTTACATATGCTTCAAGACCAAGTTGAACTTTTATTCAGAAGATATGGTTCTCTCACACAATGAGTACAGATTTTGCTTTGTCATGCATTGAGATTCATGTTTTGTAAATAAGGGACTAAAGGAAATTTCTGCCATTATCTACTACATATCCCATTCTCGATGTTGATTCTTGTATGAAATGTGTAACCATTAAAATAAGTATTGGGCATTTCTTCGTGAATGTTGTAAATTGATACTTATTTATAAACATCTTCACTAAATCTCTTATTACATTACTAATGTCTAAGTGCTAAGTGTGGTTCTTGACATATCATTTGGTGTTGCTCTAGAATATCATATCCTTGCATAAATTTTGAAGTTAAGGTTATCAAAATATATTGTTTTTTTATATATTTTTTGACATTCATCGTGTTACAATGGTAGAAGTGAAGTAATGAAGTAGTAGTAGTAGTAATAGTAGTAGCAGTAGTAGTAGTTGTAGTTGTAGTTGTCATAGTAGTAGTAGTAGTAGTAGTAGTAAAAGAAGAGTTGGAGAATAAGAACAAGAACAAGAAAGCAGAGAAATAAGAAGTAAACATCATTGTCAGTGACAAAATGAATATGATATTGACAAAGATGAAGTAAATATCAATTTGAACATGGAATCTCCTCTACTTTTAGAATGGGAATCTACCAGTGACTCTAAACATAAAGGCTTTGAGATTTCTAAAAAGTGGTTATGGTTTCAGAAATTATATATATTCATAAAGGTTACTTATTCATGCTTCATAAGCAAGTAGACTTTTCATGATTTGAGTCTTTTTTGTTAATTCAACCACTGTTTGTTTTAAAAGTATTTTTTATACATTAATAAGTGATGATCATTTTATATTTAGCTTTTCAGGTGCTATAAACTAGGTATTATTTTCTGTTGCACTGATGTAATTATTTTTTCTTTCTGTTTTTTATGTGAAGCCATATATATATTGTTTTAAAAGTCAGTGTCAACAACTTGTAATTAAGTGGATGACTGAAGGGAAAGGAAAAGGAAGTGTTGATAAGTCTGGGTTGAATTACCAGGTGAAAGATATATTTTAATGTGCCACATGAAGAAACATTTCTTTCTATTTATAGTTTTAAAATTGAATTGAGTTAGTCTTGTCAACACTGTTCATCCAGCATTGTGAATTATTTTATTTAATTTCCTTAGGTAATTAGAAGAAAAAAAAAATGCATAAACATGGGTTGTTTTGGGTTATTTTATTTCATAGATAAGTAGAGCTTTTGTGCTTTTCTCTAGAAGCACTTTGTGTATTGATAAACAATTGTGTGCACTTATTGTCTTCACTGATTTATCTCTTTCTAGTCTTCTGTGCTCAAGGCAGGTTAACTGTATTCTGTCCATCTTCTGTTATCAGCTGTTACCATTTCCAAATTTACATTTCATGTATATGGATTTAACCGAAAGTCTCTGGAAAAATCTTGGATTCACTGTAGTTTCGTTTTGTTAAATGTCTTTGCACATGTCTCTGCAAGTGCTTAGCCACAAAGGAGTCAATTAGTAGACCTTGTGACCTAACCTGATTTCACCTTTCCTTGAGTTTGAGGGATATTATTATTATTATTATTATTATTATTATTATTATTATTATTATATATTTTTTTACTATTACTATCAATGTTGATGATGCTGTTTATTTTTTATAGACATTATAATCATTATTGTGTTATTGACATTACTAACAGTATTAGATACCAGAAAATATGTTGGAAAATCAAGGAATATGTGAGACAGGTATTACTCGTTATTGGCTCACTTGCATGTGTAAAAACATTTGATAAATTAAACTCACAGTGCATGGCATGTACATACATGACATCACCAGCAGCTTTAGGTTAATTAAAAAAGTGCCTCCAGAATCAGCTTCTCTTTTTTAACAGGCTGCGTAAAATTTATTACCTCAGTGTAAGTACAAAACTCTTGATGGTTTTTACTTCATGACCATTCTTTTGCATCAAGTTGTACATCAGTGGAAATTATATTATTTGATATTTCAGAAAATAAAGAATTATGTAGTTCAGCTGGTTGTTAACTGTCAGTACCAATTACCATACTGTTGGTTATCAAGTAGCATTGTTTTACATACTATGAATAAAATTAAAATTACAGTACAATTCTGTTTAATACTACCACATACCCACCTAATACTACCTGGCCTCGGCAGGTGGACAAATCTGGAATAAAACATGTTCACAAAGAGAAATACCTTAGGGCAAATGGCCACAAATTATAATGAAATGATATATGTCTTTTCCATAGCTTTGTAGATGGTCCAAGTGATTTCCCAGGCTTGGTATGACATTTACAAGTAGTCCTATGTGAGATCGCATGCCACAAAACTTCAATGAATCACAGTGTAGCTCATTCTAATATTATTGAATGCTTGAGCTTAGTGGAATGGCCTCTGAAAATGTATTAACTGGTCAGTTATTAACTTGAGAAGAAACTGCCAGTCCTTCACTTCTGTATCTTTTTCCTCTGCAGATGAAATGACAAGAGTCAAAATCAACTATGTGGATAACTCATGCAGTTGCTAAAGTAATTGTTTTTAGGTGTACAGGGATTCTGCATAGTTGAGCACATTGACAAACCATGAACTACTTTTTTTTAAGGAATCATTATTAGAGTAAGCAATGAGTAATTGATAA
>NC_061854.1:2690891-2695891 GCF_019202785.1 Penaeus chinensis
ACAATCCTCCGCGTTGGGGTGAGAGCGACCTCCTGGTGACCGTCGGGTGTCAGGACGGACTGGCGAAGGCGCTGGAGTTGCTGCTCGACGTCGGGGACTGCGTGGTGGTGCAGGAGCCGTGTTATTCGGATGTTCTGTGCATTGTAGGTGTCCTGGGTTGTGTGTGTGTGTGTGTGTGTGTGTTTATGTATGTATGTATTCATTTATGTATGTATGTATGTGTTTTTTTGTGCGACAAATGTTTCGACATTCAATCTACCCAACGTCACACTACCCTTCCTCCTATTTTATCCCAGCTTAGTCATCATCAGCTATACTGACCGTATTCATTACAGGAAATAATCGCAGAATAGTAACGGAAATTCGCCTTTATTACCTAGCTCGCCCCTCTGACGCCGAAGTTCGTCGTTGTCGCCGCGGACGAGAAAGGAATGTGTCCGTTGTCGCTGAGGAAGGGACTCGAACGGGCAACGCAGGATGGGGGACCCGCGCCCAAGGCCAGTGCGCGACCTTTTATGCACTGATATTTCAGGGAGAGAATAAAGTTATGATTTCTTAGCCATAAAATCAGCATATGTTCTTACTAATGATACAGGTTATATTATGCAAGTAGATTGAAAAAAAATCCCAGCTATAGAGTCAAGATATTCTCCCAGCATTGGAATCGACCCTTTATTTCTAGGAGTTCGTAAATAATATTTTCCTAGCTATAGAACCAAAACATTTCTTTCTAAAACTGGACTAGAATCGAACAGATCATATACTTTTCAGGGAGATAGTCATGATTTTCCTACAATAGAATCTACCCTTTATTTCGGGTAGACAGTAAATAATATTTTTCCCAAGCAATAAAACCAAAACGTTCTTCTAAAATTGAAGTCTAATAGTTTAGCTCATGCACTTTTCAAGCTAGTAAATAATCATGATTTCCCAATAATAGCATCGACCCTTTATTTCAAGGAGCTAGTACATAATGTTTTATTTTCACAGCATTACCAAAACGTCTCCCTAAAACTGTACTCTAATAATACAGGTCATGTACTTGGTGCCCAACGCATGCAACCCCACGGGAACCACCATGGACGAGGCGCGGAGAAGGGAGATCTACAGCCTCGCCTCGGAGTACGACCTCATCATCCTCGAGGACGACCCTTACTACTTCTTGCAGTATGACGACCAGGAAGTAGGTGGAAGATACTGTAAATAACTCTTGCAGGTGATAGGCAGAAGTGTGTTCAGTTCATCCACCAACTTGGTAAAAAATGGTTCAGTTAATATACCGACAACTAGATATAAATTCGTTTAGTTAATATACCAACAACTTAAAACAAAATTGTTCGGCAGATACACCAACACCATGATAAGAGTTTGATATACCAGCACCTTGATCAAAATATCCCAACACATTGATTAAAGTTTGTTCTGATAAAGTACCAGCACCTCGATATAAGTTTATTTAGACAATCTAAGTACTTGGTAATAAGATTGTTGAGTTAACAGACCTACACCTTACCCCCCCCCCCCCCTTCAGCCACTGCCCCCGAGTTTCCTGCGGCTGGACACGGACGGGCGTGTCCTGAGGTTCGACTCCTTCTCCAAGATCTTCAGCGCTGGGTTAAGGGTCGGGTTCGTGACAGGGCCGGCGCCGTTGCTCGAAAGGATGACGTGGCATATGCAGGCCAGTGTGCTGTGTCCGCCAGGTATCACTCAGGTATAGTATAAAGATATGGATGTTTTTTGTTATTAATGTTATTATTATAATTATTATTTTTGTTATTATTATTATTTGAATTAAACGTCACTTGGGTAGGTCGGGTGAGTGCCTACAGTATAACGAAATATAGGCTAAACCTGTGTGATTCACTATCACATTCACGATGGTGTATTTACCGCAAATATCACAGGTGTGTTGGGTCAACTACACTTAGAATGGTTTACATTTTGTAAATGTAAATTATTTGAAATAATTTATACCGAATGGGAACATTAGACTCCATTCCTTCAGTTTATATTCATAATAGATTTGTGCGGCGTCCCATTTTTTTCCTTTTGAGAACCCATTAGATCTCATTTCTTTTATTACTTATTATCATTAATATTCATTTATTTCATAAGATGCCACAACCCATGAGATACCATTTCTATATTATTTATGATCATTTTATTCGATCATTTCATAAGACATAATTTGTTTTAGTATTTATCACCATTAATATCCATTCATTTCACAAGATATCACAACCCATAAGATACCATTTATTTCTCCAGCTCCAAACCCGCTATAACGAGCGATCTAATCCCTTTACGAAAACATCCGCAGGTAATGGTGAGTGAACTGCTTCGGAAATGGGGCGACGACGGATTCAAGAAACACATAGCTAAGCTTAGGGAATTTTACCGAGCTCAAAGAGACACCATGTTACAGGCAGCGGAAAAGCATCTCACAGGTCAGCTTTAACTGTGGATTTTAGAGTCCCAATGATGATAGGCTGTTGTTGTTTCAGACTTCGTGGAGAGAGCTTGTTTTGAAGGTAATGGGTTGTTTCCTAATGGTTTTGTATTGGTATTTCAGGACTGTGTGAATGGACGGTGCCGAAGGGAGGAATTTTTATATGGTTTAAGGTAATTGTATATATATAATTTTTCTCTGTGAACAAGTTTACGTTCATTAGTTATTTATTTGTACATAGTTATGTGCACGTGGACGAACACCTCAAACTCACTCACTCTCTCTCTCTCTCTCTCTCTCTCTCTCTCTCTCTCTCTCTCTCTCTCTCTCTCTCTCTCTCTCTCTCTCTCTCTCTCTCTCTCTCTCTCTCTCTCTCGTTCCCTTCCTCTCTCTCGTTCCCTTCCTCTCTCTCGTGCCCTTCCTCTCTCTCGTTCCCTTCCTCTCTCTCGTTCTCTCTCTCTCTCTCGTTCCCTTCCTCTCTCTCGTTCTCTCTCTCTCTCTCGTTCTCTCCCTCTCTCTCGTTCTCTCTCTCTCTCGTTCTCTCCCTCTCTCTCGTTCTCTCCCTCTCTCTCGTTCTCTCCCTCACTCTCGTTCTCTTCCTCTCTTTCGTTCTCTTCCTCTCTCTCTCTCTCTCTATATATATATATATATATATACACACACACACTCACACACACACACACACATACACAAATATCATATATTTAAACACACACGCAATACCTCGCCTCCTCGCAGGTGCCCGGCCTCCGCGACACGACGCCCATGCTGCTGGAGAGGGCGATCACGAGGGACGTGGTGCTCGTCCCAGGGAGAGACTTCATGGTCGAGGAGAAGAAACCTTGTCAGTACATGCGGGCAGCCTATTCGTGCGCCACGCCGGAGCAGATGAAGGAGGTGGGTGGTTGGGTGGGTGTGTGGGGCAGGGGGGGAAGGGGGGTGAGTGTGTGTGTGTGTGTGTGGGAGGGGGGAGGGAGGGTGGGTGGGGGTGGGGGTGGGGGTGGGTGGGTGTGGGTGTGTGTGTGTGTGTGTGCGTGTGCGTGTGCGTGTGCGTGTGCGTGTGCGTGTGCGTGTGCGTGTGCGTGTGCGTGTGGGTGTGGGTGAAGTGGATGGCAGAGTGTATGGAAGAGGGGCTGTTTTGATATAATATTTAATGTTGTTATTATATATTGA
The DNA here is from genome assembly GCF_019202785.1 of Penaeus chinensis. Classification (NCBI taxonomy): domain Eukaryota; kingdom Metazoa; phylum Arthropoda; class Malacostraca; order Decapoda; family Penaeidae; genus Penaeus; species Penaeus chinensis. The sequence goes on from NC_061854.1 coordinate 2,694,514, forward strand.
TATTGTTGTTATTATTTTTTTAGGATAAAGTCGAAAGCTACTGTACATTTTGTTTCGTAAATTCATTCATATTTTGAAGCTGTATATTAGTAAACTTTTACTACGTTTTTCCAATACCAATTTCCAATTCATGTTTCTGATTTTCATATAATCTTAAATCCTGAGTTTCCTGAGCTTCATAACATCTTAAATTCTGTTTTCTAATCTTCATATCAACTTAAATTCTGAGTTTTCTAATCTTCATCTTATTTTCTTCAAAGGGGATGAAGAACTTGGCTCAACTGGTACGAGATGAATTAGCACTACGGAAGGAGTCTTGAACGCGAGGAATATTGTTTCTATTTCCATTCCGGTGTTGTATTTCTACTGAATATCGAATAAAAAGATACTTCAGGAATTATTAGATTAGCCTATTAGGTTTTTATTATTATTATTATTATTATTATTATTTTATTAGATACGTTATCCTATTCCTTCTCTCTTGTTATTTATGTGGTATGATGAGAGCGAATGAGATTAGATGCGGAAAGCGCATGGACGAATCGAATGATCGAGAAATCAAGTTATCTTTCGGATCTTTGTTCCGAAAGCAGCCTTAATTGGGATACTTATGGCTCCCCAAAAGGGAGTTAAGACTTTATATTTTAAAAATCAGACAAAACGCCCCGCTAGATATTTGTAGACGAATAATGAAGGAATCCACAAAGCCACACAACCTCAAACGTAATCACGACTTCACAGAAACAGTGAGGTCATTCATTCACAAAGAAAAACACTTCGTCCGCGTAGATGAATAAATGTTTCTTGACCACAAAAGAATAAATATTACTCACTATATATAGAAAACGCACATCATCACGTAAACACTCACTGACATACGAAAAGAAACGAGATTTTTACCTGAAGTCTCTCTGTCGACCGCTCAGTCTCCTCGAAAGAGTCGTAAACACATACATTACAGACCCTCTCATTATCAGGTTGCCGCCTGACACCTATCCTTTGTCCGTGTTCGTTAAGTACTTGTAAACACTGCGGGGCACCCGGAACGCAGGCCAAAAGCGCCCTTATTGACTGTCAATAGAGGCGAAAGTCCCTCCACTCTGCTCCGGACGCGACGTGGGTGGCCCGTGTAGTTGGCCTGACCTTTTCAGACCTTTAAGGTTATGTTCGCATTTATTTCGTTTTGTTGTGGTCAGTGGCAGGTGGGCGAGTCAGGAGGCCATTTTCAACTTCGGGGACTAATTAGTAAATGATTGTGGTTGGTGTACAAGATAGCTCAATTTAGATTGATATCAAAGGGATGAGTAGGTCCTGGTATTTCAGAGTACATGGCTGGCTAACATTAACATCGAGTGTTATTTGTTAAGGAAATAAATTA
>NC_061854.1:2708391-2720891 GCF_019202785.1 Penaeus chinensis
GTTACATTACTGTAGGCTATATTTTATATCCATTATAAGAAATATAGAGAAAACATTCGATTCATGGAAAACTGCCCATCTAATGGTCTTTGTTTGCCAGTAGCTTCAAATAATTCAAATATTTGCTCCTTTTTCCTTAACCTTTAAAGACTTCCTGTCCTGTCTTCCTGACCTAAATTTCCCAGGTTCTGACTCGCATACAGAAATGCTATTTGATGATGTCTTTCCTTGGAGTGATTTCTGAAAGTCATTCTCTTTATCTGTCCTCCACAATATGTGTCATCTAGTGAGACCTCTAACAGGTGTAGATAACTCTTGAGACAAATTATTAATATCTTAAATGTTCTTAGCAACACTCACTTATCCTGTACTCATTCTTACCACACACTTCCACATAATTTATAAGGGTTTGTGCTGCACTTTCATAACTTATAATTTCATGATAATTAATACAAAAAAGTACAAGTAAGCTCATCAAGTATACACTCAAGTAATAGAAAATGAGAAAAGAAGAATGAAAATCACTCAAAAGATAATCAACTTCCAGTGAAAGGAACACAGCTTACCTATATTCTATAATAACTGGGAACTTCCATACACTATACTGCATACATATATAATGATGTAATCTGTGAATATGGGAAGGATTGTTCTGCAGCATAATACAAAAGCTTAAAGCCCCCCCAAAAAAGGACGTATTTCCAAACAAAAATAGATGGCTCAATTACAGCTATGAAAAGTTTTTAGTCCTGAGGTATTTTTGTTTACTTATTCCTGAGGACAGCAACTATGATATATATTTGTTCCTAAAACCATGGGATATTAGAGGTAAACTTGTTAGAAAAAAAAAAACACTTAAACAATTAAAAATAAATAGAAGTGGCAGTGTTTTCATTCACACTAAACATCACAAGAGTCATTCACAACTTCCCTTTATTCTGAAAATGAAAAAAATTATGTCCTTGTCATTATTCGCATTCTTAAAAGTCCATATCTGTGTAGCATGTCATCTGGTGTCTTGTTGTGCCGTCACAACTGCGTCAATTATCACAGTGAGAGTTATCTTGTTTGAGTCGAGAACAAGGTCAGTCCCCTGGCCTGGCATTGACTATAGAAGTGTCTGGAGAGCTATGGTAGCTTCACGTCCCATTTTCCCGAAGAATATTGTATTTCTGCAAATCCAAAATTTAAGGAATTAATGGTGTAAAAAATATTGATGAACCTCATTTACAAAGCAAGGCTGAAAATATTTAGCTTAATGTGATAATACTGAAAAATTATGATGTTGGGGATGAAATGAGGTATCTTTCATACAAATTCATATGCAACATACTAAGTATATGTGTAATTTACACATTACACATTTTAGACAAACACACACACACACACACACACACACACACACACACACACACACACACACACACACACACACACACACACACAGTATATATGTACACATTAGTACAGGATATAATCATATAAAACTACTGCATACTTAGGAGATCATCACAAAAGGCATACACACACAAAGTATGTACATTATTGTATGGAGAATAGTATCTAAATCACTATATACATGATAATGGAATGGTTAGTCTTTATATTAAGCAAGACACACACACACATACAGTATATATGTACACATTAGTACAGGATATAATCATATAAAACTACTGCATACTTATTAGGAGATCATCACAAAAGGCATACACACACAAAGTATGTACATTATTGTATGGAGAATAGTATCTAAATCACTATATACATGATAATGGAATGGTTAGTCTTTATATTAAGCAAGATGTGTTTCTTAATATCTATTCATGGTCATACACAAAACTTACATATATTTTTTCTATAAATATTTAAATTATAGAAAAAAAAATCTTGGAAAAACAGAGCAACAATTTGACTAAAATATGAATTATATCTGGAGCCTCACATTTCAAAACAGAACAGTATTCTATCTACTGCTAAGAGAAATAAACTAAACTAACTAAAATGACCCCCCCCCCCCCCTGCAAAATCTAACTTAATGACAAGTGAATTTAGAAGGTGATTATAAATGTCAAAATTACAAATGACTATACAACTCATGCGTTCTATATACAGACAATATACAGAACATGCTTTATCAACGCCTGTTTTAAATGTTGTAAATTGCACAAGATTTACAAAATTGTGTCTAATGCTACCTGAGGTATGTACAACATACAGATATGTATAAATGAAGTTGATGTAAGAAGAAGAATAAAATAATGTAAAAAAAACTATCAAGATGCCACTGGAATTCACTGTGGAATACCTTAGAGAAACCTAGGGCCATCATAGTGGTTTTCTGACAAAAGAGTCCTAAAATAAATCAAGTAGTAGGTTCTATCAAGGGTGCCCCAACCAGCTCATCCTTCCAGGATTTTAGAAAGTTTCATTGGGATGGTCATGGGCATGTTCCTCATGGGGTGGGTGGTGCATTCCCATCCCACTAGACATGCCCATGAAGAGGTTCTGCCAGTACCTCCAGGGTGAAGTCATGCACATGGCTTTGGTCCTGGGGCAGGGGTGCTGCTTCAGGCATTCAACAAACTCTCGGTCGCATTCGCAGAGTTGATGGCCGCAGCTATTAGGACCTCCAAGTGGGCCTTTTGTAGGTACTGGAAACAAAAGAGAAGTTGAAAAACAAAGTCAAACATGCATATACCTATATCTATCTATATATAATAAACAAGATTAATATCTGATATCAATTTAATGAATTCAGCTCTTTCTTTTTCAATCTAAACTTTAAATAAGAATCTTTCTTTGCTCAGCTTATCTAAACTAAGACAATAATTCTATAATACAAGATTACAGAGAAAATATATCATTAAAAAAATGCTAACATTTTAATACAGGAAAGCATGCAAGCGATAAATAAAGAGTTCTCCTTCAGTTTAGTAAGTTCAGTCTTCAAGTGAGAGATCCATTATTCAAGTCCGCTGTTGAACCACATAAATTCCAAATCAAACAAAAAGGAAAACTTGGGTTAAGCAGATACTCTAATAGTGATCTAAATGAACTGACCTGAAATGATTAGGTGAAAACAGGATATTTAAATATATATTCTCACAGGTAGAAATGAAGGAGACTCAAGGAGAGCTCTTTCTCTTCAGCAACAAGAAAACAACTGACTGCTTAAGGGAGAGAATATTTTACAACAGTTTAAATGCAGAAACCGATGGTCTTACATGCAGATATCAAGTGTCAGCAATGGTGGGAGGAAAACCCAGTGTCTCTACTTACCTGACGTCCAACGCAGTCTGTCTTTGAAAACAAACCTAATGTCTGGCAAAAGAAATGTGTTCAAAAATTTTGGTAATTTGGGAGTGTGATATAAATAAGACCTATTGGCAACATGATTAAAGATTGGATGTGACCAATTGGTGGGATATAGCCAGAAATAAGATGTTTTCAACTCTTCATTTGAGATTCTTCTGGATTGGTAAAAGAAAATACCAAGGAGAGGGAATAAGAGAGACAGAATATGAAGGACACACTGCTAAGTGCAAGTGTGGAAAAGACAGGGATATGGGAGTTGCAAAGATTTACTGATCTTTTACTGTGCATAAAGTCAACTGGCCGTAATAATATACAGAATTAAGAAGAGTCAATTGGTGCTGATTAGTCATATATAAGAAAAGTAAGAGTGTCTTTTGAAGTAGCTGAAAGCCCAAAATGTGCATATGCATGTACTATTCAAAAACATTACTACATGCTGAAGGAGTTTTTGCTTATTACATTAAGAATGCAACCAAGCTTTTGTAAGCCTTTTTAAAAAAACTTTCTTGAGAGAAAAAACACATTTATACATTATGTACAGTATCAGAAGCAAGAAGCTATATCCTAGTCTTCAGCAGTAGTTTTTGTGCTGGTCTTTAGAAAAAGCACTTTAATAGTCCCATCAAAACCTTTCATAGCTTCTCTGCCCAACTCCCACTGAATTGTTTAAGCCAATGAGGATAACTTTCACTAAAAAAAGAAAAATGAAAGAAAAGCAATTTTGATTAATTCATACAAATTATTAAGGAACCTATCTGTTGTCACTATTGTATTGTCAATATGTGTTACAATTTGTAAATTATCTAAAGTACATAATCTTATGTTAATATTATTTTCTATAAAGCCTATCATTCAAAGTAAAGATTTATATATATTATAGAGGATGGATACTACATTTCTTGGATTCATGGCAAAAACTATCATAGGCTTTGAAAATCATCCTCATAATGACTCAACCACCTTCTGTACATGCCTAATGTATACTTATCTGGTCAAGAGTCAACTCAGGTCACTTGTAGGATTTCTACGGGTATTTGAGAAAGTAATCCTCGAGGTCATGAGAGCTTCTTGTGCCTCTTGAGTCCCACTGGAAGGTCACAGCCATGGTCAAGGTGTCACTGAAGATCTAGCTTAAGTCATCTCCAAAATCACTGTATCCTGATGTCATCTTGAAGCCAGTAAAGGCAACTTATTTCCCTATAACCAAAGTCTGCCATAGCTTCACAGAAACTGAGTATTGGTTCCTGTTCTTAAGGGGCATCTAGATAACAGGAATGTCTATCATCTTGTGGTGGACCTCTCAAGTCATGTCTCAGTCAACAGTGAGTCGCCTTACCACATCTGGGCTGCCGGCGATGACAGGTCCAGATGTATGAGGCAAAGTACGTGAGAATAAGGGGACACCGAGCTTGATTGTAACACCAGTCATGTCTGGCGCAGCACCTGTTCAGATTCAAAGTCAGAGTCATTTTGTTTGTTACTGTAGTCATTTTTCTCAAAAGTAGGTAGCTAGGGATGATATAAATTGAAAGAAATAAGGAAAAGTCAGTAGTCCACTGTGCTTTGAATCTGTAAGAAAAAGTCATTTGTTATTGATAGCTAAATTGGTCTTAACTGCTGCTCTTGCGGCTTTCAAGACTGTTAGTAGAGATGTAAAGAGACAGTGCTTAAAGGCAGTGCAAATTGGTAAAGAAGGGACAGGACAAACATAAGAAAGAGTGGATGAAATATTGTCATTAATACCTTGTGTCAAATACCTGTGAAAAAAAATACAAACATCAGTATCTTGTCAAACACAAATAATGTAATCTATATATATATGAGGTCTTCCATAAGCCTTTGCTCTGGTCTCCCACCCGCCGGGTCTGTTTTTGGTCAATGGCCCAGCAGCAGGGTAGGGTTGTCAGCTCACTCACCACAGTAAGGTGATCCTCCGTTGCATTTCCACTTGTAGGGAGTAAAGTAGTGATCTATGCCTTTGCAACTTGCATGTTCATAGCACCAATCATGACCCTTGCAACATCTGTAATGTCATTTGATATGAAAATGGGTTAACTTAAAGAGAGAGAGGGAGTGGAATAATAATATGAAATGGGAAATGACAAATTAATATTAAATGAGAGTGCTAGAATAAAGAAACACTCAGCAATGTAAGAATCAAATACTCAAGATCATTTAGTGTATTTGGAAAATCTATATAAATAATCAAATCAATTCCAAATATACCTTCTTATTATTTTGATATACAAAACCACCAAGTATTACTTTAACCATTGTTATTCTGTGTATATCAAACTAGCCTATATGAAAAGAACAACATCAATAAAACACTAAAAAAAAGAATATTAAAATAAACCCAAAAACCTTATTCTCCATAATACCAAGAATACACACACACACACACACACACTTTCCAACAACAGCGACTCAAACCACTCACAGGAACACCCTCAAAACGAACACCACCATTACACATATATATATCTCCTTCCCATTCCACGAAATACTTACTTATCAATGCCATCCACCACAACGCCAGAGCCCAGGAAACCGCAGTAGCACCCATAGCCCTTGTAATCTAAAGGGTTGCAGTCTGTGGCACAGGTCATCATGTTGAACAGGTGGAAGACTGAGCGTTTTCTCCTGCTGGGGGCTATGCTGGTCTGCTCTGGTTCCTCCTGCTGGCTGAGGTCCATGGATGCAGAAGCTGGAAGCGGGAGGGAAGGTTTTAGTGGGCGTACTTCATTGAGGTGGTTTTAGATTTCTAATCTGTGCAGTTAGCATGGATTTTGGTGTGGTGGTGGTGGTGATGATAATGTGATGGTGGCAATGATAATGTGGAGGTGGTGGAGGTATAGGTGGTGATGAAGATGGTAATGATGAGGATGGTGATGATGATGTGATGATAATGTGGAGGTGGTGGTGGTGATGGTGATGAAGATGGTGATGATAATGTGGTGGTGGTGGTGATGAGGATGGTGGTAATGATAATGTTTCGGTGATGATGATGGTGATGATAGTGATGATAATGTGATGGTGATGATAATATGGTGGTGATGAGGATGGTGATGATAATCTGATGGTGGTGGTAATGAGGATGGTGAGGGTGGTGATGATGGTGATGATGTTGATGATGATGAAGTTGTAGTGGTTGCAGCAATATTAAAATAAATCGTAACCATGCTTAGAACAACATAAGCAAAACAAAACTGGCAACAATACAATCACGCTTTTATCAGCATCAGCATTACAAATATTACTTCATTTGACATTACCGTCACAAAAATCAAGCTATTCTACATCAGTAATTAACATGAACGTCCGCAGGAAATTAATTACAGATACCAAAAGTACCCAGAAGAAACAACTGTTTTATCCACAATTATTCGCTTTAAAATACACAATTCACCTCCCCCCACCCCCATCCCTACAACTCGCTATCATGTTCAATAAACTCCAATTTTAAACCAATTCGATCTTTGCCATTCCTCAGTCCGTAATCTATTTCACTCCAGAACGAGGACAGAAAACAGAGGAATCAAGGAGAGATGAATGAGGTACAGGAAGTAATTAACTTGCAATCCGTCTAAGTCGTCCTTTTCTGCGGGAGAAGGTCACGAGTTAATGACCTTGTTGATTATCTTGGTGGTTCATTAATTTACTCAAGAGACCAGAGGGATGTTAGTGGGAATGTGTAACGTTTGCATTGCTCTGGTATTGAATTTCATGGTGAGGAAGGGTTAGTGTGTATTTGCAAGCTGTGGTTAATTGTAGTTTTAAAAGCTCTCTTTTTGAGACTCGTATTAATATTATAATGGCAAGCACCATCGAAATAAGGAAGTGTATAATTACATACATACATACATACATACATACATACATATATATACATGAGTGAGTGAGTGTGTGTGTGTGTGTGTGTGTGTGTATGTGTGTGTGTGTGTGTGTATGTGTGTGTGTGTGTGTGTGTGTGTGTGTGTGTGTGTGTGTGTGTGTGTGTGTGTGTGTGAGTGCGTGTGCGCGCGCGTGTGTGTACACTTACACATATACTTACATATAGGTGTGTGTGCGCGCGCGCGTGCACACACATGCACACAATTATCAAATAACTTAGATTGGCGAAACGATATAAAAATAGAGTTTTGAGCAACCGGAGTTGAAACAGAAAGGAAAGGAACAGCCTTGCCACATCCTCGACATGATCTTGTCAAACATTATGAAAATGGTTAAAAAAAAAAAAAAAAAATCCCAAATAGATTACACTCCATACTGACCTCCACATCGAATCACACTCACAAAAAAAAAAAAAAAAAAATCAAGAAAGAAAGCAGAAGTATATAACAATGTCCACAGCTGACGTAACTTGGCAACACCGTAATTTGGCGCCTATAAATTTTAAGAAGTGTAGCGACTGTTGCAGTATAACATTTTTGTGAAATTCTTTATTATGCAATTTCGTGACGTTCTGGTTTTGCGTCACAGTGGCAAAAGATAGAGATTAAATCATATGACTAGAATGTAAACAAGATGAGGAATAACCACACAACTTGCTTCTAACACGTGTTTGTGTATCAACCGTGTATATACTGTGTAAAACACTCGTAATGGCAGAGGGTGTGAAGAGATGAAAATGTTTATATAGTCTGTAAATGACAATCGATTTTTTTCTCTGGTTTTATTTATGAGAAATTAACAACTATGCGTGCACACGCACACGCACGCACAATCAAACGCATACATATATAAATGTGTGTGTGTGTGTGTGTAAGGTACACACACACACACACACACACACACACACACACACACACACACACACACACACACACACACACACACACACACACACACACACACACTATCTCTCTCTCTCTCTCTCTCTCTCTCTCTCTCTCTCTCTCTCTCTCTCTCTCTCTCTCTCTATCTCTCTTCTTGCTGATATTTGATGTGATACGACCTTTTACAATAACTGTTAACGATAAAAATCTCATACTCGAAAACGTTTTACTCTTTAGGGGAGAGGGGGACAGATAAAGGGAGGGAGGGGGGGGGGAGGGGAGAATGAGATAATGAGAGAATGATAAAATGAGAGTGAGAGAGAGAGAATGAGAGAATGAGAGAGAGAGAGAGAGAGAGAGAGAGAGAGAGAGAGAGAGAGAGAGAGAGAGAGAGAGAGAGAGAGAGAGAGAGAGAGAGAGAGAGAACAACAAGTGAACAATACAAGACAAAGGAGTAAAAGAAACCCATAAAGACAAAATTCGCTAGTGAGCAGAACTAAAAAGAAAATAAAGATTAAAAAAAAGAATAGAAGCAAATCTAAATAAATAACTCATATAACTAGAGAAGGAAAAAAAAAAAAAAAAAAAAAAAAAAAAAAAAAAAGGTTTCATGGTAGCATTGAAGGAACATCGGAATAAAGGAATACATATAATAAAAATGAGGCAAAATATTGAAGAAAAGTTATTTTTTTCATATTTTCTCTCTTATCCCATAAGAACAATTATCTGATCATATGCCTTAAATTATATTAATATCACACATATCAATATATTGCGATAGGCTGCATTAAGGTCAATAGGTCGATGTTCACGTTATATATGAAAGTTTAAACTGAGACCCACTATGGACGCGCATGCCTTCATAATTACGTTCAACAAGACCTGATTTATCGTCCCTTTTAGCTCTCCCTCTTCAACACTTTAGGGAATTTCCCAACACTTGGATGGAATAAAGTAACGATAACTTGTATACATGATTACAACATTTTCCCCCCATTCGGTGACACTCCTATCCTCGACTAACCTGAACATTTAGATGGAATAAAGTAATGTTGACTTGCGTGTGGCTATGTTAAGTTATTGAGTTGGTGTTGAGAGGTTTATTGTCAACTACACGACCACGAATAACGCCACATGATAATTGGGAAAGGTGGAGCTAGCGTGTTACATGGACGTGTTCTACTAATTATATACTGTATTTAACGTGGACGTAGTCTGTGACGGGATTAGATACAAGCGGCAAGAAGTGGGCGTAAGGGTGTGTGTGATTGTGTGTATGTGTGTGTGGGGTGGGGGTGTACAGAATAACAACAATGATGATAATAGTAATAATAAATATAATGATGTTTGTGATGATGATAATGATGATGACATTGATGATAACAAGAAAACCAATATCAGTAAAAATACGACTACTGCTAATAAAAATATTGACTCACGGAATCCTCACTCACTCACTCACTCACACACACACACACACACACACACACACACACACACACACACACACACACACACACACACACACACACACACACACACACACACAGAAATTGGGCAACTGCACCCAGAAATTTTCATGGCCACTTTTTTGCGTATTTACAGCCAATAACCAGTTAACCAAATGACCAATTGGGAAATGAGAGACCAGATCGATTACAGAACAATGCTTTCAGTGACGGGAATAATAATGATAATATTGATTATGACGATGACGATGACGATGACGATGACGATGACGATGACGGTGGTGGTGGTGATGATAATGACAATAATAACGTTAATAACGAAATAAACAAATAAAACGCGACTTTCTAACCAAATTACAACCCTTAAGATCTACAACTTCCCATTACAAGAAAAAAATAAAAAATAAAAATAAAATAAAATCGTCCTTTTCCTCTCTACCGCAACAGGAGTCCCCCATCTGGCCGCATCACTTTCGCTTCCAGGGGCGTCGTCGGAGTGCGCACTTCAAGGTCGACAAGCAGGAAGAGGCGAGAGGAACAGCCTGTCCTGTACTTCCTGCTAGCCGCTGGTCATTTCCCCAAGGGGCCCCTTCGCCGTCCCCAGCAGCGTCAACCTCGTTACAGAGATGCCTGTCCAACGGTTGGCTCGCTAGGTTAGGGTACCGTGACGATTTTTAAAGATAAAAGGTTTGTTTGTATGTTATTTTGGTGTATGTGTGTGTGTGTGGGGGGGGGGTAGGAGGGTGAAGACTGTATTTAAGTTTGTTTTCGAAAGGGTGTACAGTACAAGCGACAGCCCAAGGAGTGAGAGGCGAGATGTAGAGATTGGAGGTAGATAACGATTTGTATTTCTTTTTTTAATGGATTTCCCTTTTTTATATAATGTCTTTAGTCCTATTCCATAGATGTGCTTCTCCTGAATTTATTATTATGGCTTTGACGTTTATCTGACAAAGACGAATTTCACGGTCGTAGGGTTGGATTCCTTTGTCTTTTTTTATCAACGCTTCTTAGATAAGCTTGCGTTTATATGCATATATGAATACAAAGGTAAATATGTATTTAATAAATAGATGCGTGTGTATGCGCTCATGAATACAGTGTATGCGTGTGCGTGCGTGCGTGTGTGTGTGTGTGTGTGTGTGTGTGTGTGTGTGTGTGTGTGTGTGTGTGTGTGTGTGTGTGTGTGTGTGTGTGTGTGTGTGTGTGTGTGTGTGTCGTCTGTATGCGTACATATAACTATTTCTGTGTAAAAAAACAGAGCAGATTACCCCCCTTTAAATAACCTATATCTAAACAATTAATCACTCCTATCCATACACGATGCACTGAGACCCGACGTCGTGGCTAAACCGTCACACACCCCTCGGTCACGTGATGGGAGGGATGAGTTATTACAAGCGCGACTGTAATTTGTACTAACTTCCCCCCTCCCCCTCCCCCCCCCCTCCATAAATTGCGCGTAGCTAAAAGCAGAAAAGGTAATACAATGAGGCAGAGAAATGGGATTTGGAGGGTTACGTCAGTTCGTAATGTTTACGATATCCGAGTTTTGGAAGGAGCTACAGTATTAACTCTTGGCTAGATTACTGTTCTGAGTATGTTGAAACATGTTTATATTTCATATATTCGTTTTCATTACAACATGGAGTATGTATTTTTCTTTTTCTTTGTTTTAACACAGAATAACGAGCAAAACAATAAGCCATATATCAAAGGAAGTAATATTTACTCGTCATGAAAAGAAAATGTATATCATACCCCAGATAGTTTTTTCATTATATAAAACTCCTTTATACGCAAGGTGTTTTTTAAACTATCAGCTGAATTTAAAACGGGGTTTTTGCCTTTCACAATTTATCAACATGAAATGCCGTCCTTCACATCTCAAATAAATCCATGTAGATGGTAAATCATAACTTTCGTCAAAAAACGTTTTCCCAGACGGTCAGGTGATTACCAAGAAAAATGTAAACGTTTCTAGGCTAGATCTAACTTTGTAAAACCGGAAAACAAACTTAATGATAATAAATAATAATAATAACCTTAACAGTTGTAGTAGCAATAGTAGTAGTAGTAGTAGTAACAAAAATAACAACGGTGGTAATAATGTTAATGATGATGATGATGATGATGATGATGATGATGATGATGACAAGCACAACCACTATTCTTAATACTGTCATTAGTCCCCGCAGCGTCCGTTGACCTGGGGGCTTGTCACGCGGACTCGCCACGCCAAGGTCAAGCTACCGAAAGTGTAGCTAAAAGGTCAGTGTCCTCCTGACCTTCCCAGCTGACCAAAACCGCGAGAAGTGATTTGCGATTACATGGGAAGAAAACCAGGAAATGGGAGGTAGAGAGGTTATTGACGTTTAGGTTAAATGAGGCAATTCAGTAATGTGTATGTTGTTTAGGTGTTTTTATTAGTAGTATGGATTGTAATGCTATATAACGGTGATTATAAAGTGTTAATATATTAGGAAAAATGGGGAATATGATGAGCATGATAAGAATAACAATGGTGATGATGATCATAACTAAGAATAATGATAATATCAGTAATACAGCATCTATATTATACTGATTTCTCTTGTTTATACTTATCTTTCGAAATTTGTAGTTTCATTTGAAATAAATCTAGTTTTTTTTTTTTTTTTTTTTTTTTTGCATTGTGGGTTTTTCTACCATTATCAGTGTTAATCCGTAAGGTTATTGTTATCCTCATCATTTCTCTCATAATTCTTAATACAGTACTGTTAGAATATAGTTTTTTCACTAATTTGTTATATTTCTCAATAATTCTCTAGTATGACCAAGGCGCACTGACTAAAAATCTATTATTTCCTCTTAAGAATTCACTTTTTAAAGTCAACACTGAAAAAAGAAAGAAAAAAAAACTATACGAAGGGCAAAAGTCAATCAAACTAGTGCC
>NC_061854.1:2740891-2743391 GCF_019202785.1 Penaeus chinensis
ATAAATGCGTCATATCGGAAACAAGACGTACATAGCAGGCCCATGCGTGGCTCGGCTGTGGTCACGTGAGACTTTGAGAGAAGTGGACCACGGAGTGAAATGTTGACGTGGGGGTGGGGGGTGGGGGGCTGATTCATGACGCGAAACGGTGTGTGGGGGGGGGGGGTAGGGAAGGGGAGGGGGAGGAGGAAGTAGAGAGCAGAAGGGGAAGAGGAGAAGGTAGAGAGGAGAGAAAGGGAGAAGAGGGACAGGAGCAGAAGAGGAGCAAGTAGAGGGAAGAGGGATAAAATGTGAGAGAGAGAGAGAGCGAGAGACACACACACACACACACACACACACACACACACACACACACACACACACACACACACACACACAGAAATCAACAAACAAAAAAACTGACAGACAGACAACTAAAACAGAGAAACGGAAAGAGAAATAGTAAACAAAGGGAGAAAGTCACTGAAAAGCAAGCTACCGGGGGCGTGAACGGACCGCGAGAAAACCTACGTGGGTGTTGGTCTGTGTTGTACGCATGGGAGAAGAGAGGGAGGGGAGGGGAGGGGAGGGGAGGGAAGGGGGAGGGAGGGAGGGAGGGAGGGAGGGAGGAAGGAGGGGAGGGGGAGAAAGGGTGGGGGGAGGGGAAGGGGCAAGCATGGGAGAGGAGGGAGGGGACGGGAGGGAAAGAAAGGGAGGAGGGTAGGGGGAGGGAGGAGGGGAGGGGGAAGGAAAGAAAGGGTGGAAGGTGGGGGTAGAGGCAGAGAGGGGGGCAAGAAAGAGAGGAGGGGAGAGGGCAAGAAAGGAAGAAGAGGGGAGGCAACAAGAAAGGGGGAAGAGGGGAGGGGGCAAGGAAGGGAGGGTACAAGAAAGAGAGAAGATGGAGGGGGAGGGAGAAAGGGAGGAAGGGAGAGGGCAAGAAACCAAGATACTCTAGAAGTAGAGTAGGGAGAATGGAGGGGAAGGGAGAGGGTGACAAGGGAGGGAGAAAAAGGGAGAGGAAAGGCAGAAACGGAAAAGAAGGAAACGCGTGAGGAAGGAGGAAGAGCGAGAGAAGAGAGAAAGAGAGAGCAAAAAAGAGATAGTAGAGGAGTAATGAAAAGTGGGAATAAGGGGGTGGAAGTAGGAAAGGGAAAGAGAAGAGAAAGGGGAAGGAAGGAGAAGGGAAAATGAGGAAAAAGGAAAAACTAGAAAAGTAGAAGAAACAAGAGAGAGAAAGAAAGGAATCAAGGTATAGACGAATAAGAGAGAGAGAGAGAAAGGGGGGGGGGGGGGCAAAGAAGGAGAGGAGGAGAGAAGGGGAGAGGAGGGAAGGGGAGGGAAAGAGAAGGGGAGAGGAGGGAAGGGGAGAAGAGGGAAGGGGAGGGAAAGAGAAGGGGAGGGAAAGAGAAGGGGAGGGAAAGAGAAGGGGAGGGAAAGAGAAGGGGAGAGGAGGGAAGGGGGAGGAGGGAAGGGGAGGGAAAAAGAAGGGGAGAGGAGGGAAGGGGAGAAGAGGGAAGGGGAGGGAAAGAGAAGGGAAGAGGAGGGAAGCGAAGAGGAGGGAAGGGGAGGGAAAGAGGAGAGAAGGGGAGAGGAGGGAAGGGGAAAGGAGGGAAGGGGAGGGAAAGAGAAGGGAAGAGGAGGGAAGGGGAGGGAAAGAGAAGGGGAGAGGAGGGAAGGGGAAAAGAGGGAAGGGAAGGGAAAGAGAAGGGGAGAGGAGGGAAGGGGAGGGAAAGCGAAGGAGAGAGGAGGGAAGGAAAGAGATGGGAGGGAGGGATCTGTCATCAAGAAGGGTATAATTCGTTATGTGAGTCATAAGCTTTCACGCCGCCTCTTTAGCAGGTGAAGCGAGTATGAGGGGAGGATGTGAGGGGAACGTCGGAAATGAGGAGGTAATGAGGGGGAAAACAGGATCTAGGAGAGGTCATTTTGGTGAAGGGAATATGGGAGAGAGAAAGAAGGAGATTGAGGGAGGGAGGGAGGGAGGGAGGGAGGGAGGGAGGGAGGGAGAGAGAGAGAGAAAGAGAGGGAGGGAGGGAGGGAGGGAGAGAGAGAAAGAGAGGGAGGGAGGGAGGGAGGGAGGGAGGGAGGGAGGGAGGGAGGGGGAGAGAGAGAGAGAGAAAGAGAGAGAGAGAGAGAGAGAGAGAGAGAGAGAGAGAGAGAGAGAGAGAGAGAGAGAGAGAGAGAGAGAGAGATGATAGATAAATATGTAGACAGAGACAACTATAAACTCAAAATGTATAAAAACAATTGAATAATATAAAACAATTACGAGGACCATAAATGCACAAACTTGGTCATAGCCTACAGATAATTAAAACAAGAAACAAACAGATAAACATAAACCCAAAAACAAATAAAACATACAATAAATAAACAAACAAAATAAATCAATTAGACAGGAAATTCTCAGAAAAAAACACAAAAAAAAAAACGCGATGCGGTCACGGAATCTGTCAGCTGTCGTCCGGAGACTGATCAGGCCGACGGAGGCATCGGGGAATCAAGGCCGGGGATGACGTCA
>NC_061854.1:2758391-2768391 GCF_019202785.1 Penaeus chinensis
ATATCGATACTATCTCTCCTTAATGGTGACTCTTAACAAAGCATTCTGCCTCACTGAGCACCTGAAGGAGAGGCTACGCGTGTTCGCCTTTCGAAGGGCATCGTATCTGGCGCTGGTTGAGTGTACATACATATACGTACAAACACATATGCGTACTTATATATATATATATATATATATATATATATATATATAAATATATATGTATATATATATAAAGATATGTGGAAAGATATAAATATATATAGAGAAGGATATAGATATAGCTAGATAGACAGATTAAGATAAGGCTATAGAGAGATATATATAGATAGCTTAGATATACTGAACAGACAAATAAACAGAGAAATAGAAGATAAAGATAGAGATCTGAGACAGATAAACGGACGAATAGACAGAAAGCCACAGAGAGAGAGAGAAACCGCGCTGGTACTGGGAAAAGGATCACTTATTCCCTTATATGCAGATAATATGAGTTAGGAGTCGAATAAATGGAAACACCCGAGGCAGGCCGAGTTATAACGGTCTCTCTGTTACTCTTGTTTACGGATTAAAGTCTGATTGTTCCTTGCATTCTTTTATACATACACATACACACACACACACACACACACACACACACACACACACACACACACACACACACACACATATATATATATATATATATATATATATGTATATATAAAGTGTCAAGCAGCTATTACGTACGTTACCCAGTATCACACACACACAAAAGAAAGAAAGAAAAAAAAAATAGATGAATTTTATTTCTCTCTGTATGTTTATTTTTCCAATGTCAAGTGACTGTTTCCTGCATCGTCAAAATAAAAATAAATCAAATAATAAATAGATAAATAAAGAGCAGCAGAAAGCTAAAAAATGCTAAACATTCCCTCCAGTTATATTCCAACGATATATCTTCACAATCTCAACCAACTCTACTTTACACGTCGCTCCCAACATATAAGAAAAAAAGAAAATCCCAGACAGACAGAAAAATCTCACAAACCTTCCTTTCTTTTTCCCACAACAGAAACTTGAGATACGATACCCTCCCATGTCTTCGTGATCCAGGCTCATGACACTCGACACAAGCCATTACTTCTCTCGCCCGCTTTCTACCGCATTCTTGAGGTGTCTGTAATTACCCTGGAATTGCGCACGTGGGCTGGGAGGTTCATCAGATACCCATCGAGATGATCAAGAGTCCCATAGCTGGCAGGCAGTAGCGGAGGAAGGGCTAAGCCTCATTAAATTTGGGCGAGGGAGATCGGCGCCGATGGGTATCGGGCTTACGCTACACTCTGGTTCTGTCTGGATGCATTTTTATTTTTTTGTTCTTTATATGTATATATATATATATTGTGTCAAACTAAGGACTGCCGAGGATTTTTAACGTGGGTTCCATGGTTTTCTGAGCGAGTCTTTGGAAAAAGCTTACGCAATCCTTAACTTTTAGATGCTCAACTAGATATGTTCAAGCTTACAATCATGGCCTTGCATGTACACGTGGCACGGTCTCACATACACGCAATCACAGGTTCACATTCGTGCACACACGTGTGTATACGTGTGTGTGTGTGTGTGTGTGACTGTGTGTGTGTGTGTGTGTGTGTGTGTGTGTGTGTGTGTGTGTGTGTGTGTGTGTGTGTGTGTGTGTGTGTGTGTGTGTGTGTGTGTGTGTATACGTGTGTGTGTGTGTATACGTGTGTGTGTGTGTGTGTGTGTTTGTGTGTGTGTGTGTGTGTGTGTGTATACGTGTGTGTGTGTGTATACGTGTGTGTGTGTGTGTGTGTGTGTGTGTGTGTGTGTGTGTATACGTGTGTGTGTGTGTATACGTGTGTGTGTGTGTGTGTGTGTGTGTGTGTGTGTGTGTGTGTGTGTGTGTGTGTGTGTGTGTGTGTGTGTGTGTATGTGTGTGTGTGTGTGTGTGCGTGCGCACATACATTCTATACGTATACGCGTCCATTAAGCAGTCATCTTACATACTTTAGTAAGGCAGATGAAACCAGTTTTTCAACACCTGAACCGCGCAACGAAGGACAGCCTAAAAGTAGGTCGTTACGACCTCGTTAGGACAGGCGCTGGAAGACGCGAAACACAATCTCCAGGACAACACAGGAATCTCCAGGACATCGATGCAAGGACACGGGGCAGGAGGAGTGCCTTGTCCTCCGCTGTGACATCAAAAATACAGTTAAATACAGTTTGTGAGAGTTTATGGCCCTTTTAAGGAACGGTGAAGTGACTTAATGTGCCGCCGGAATGGGTCAACGAAGGTCGGGGAGAATAGGGAAGGGGGCACCTTAGCACGTCGGTAAGGAACTGACCGCAGGAGGACCCGGGACAAGGGTCCTCCTCCTCCTCCTCCTTTTTCTTTCTTTTCTACTCCTCCTCCTCCTTCTTCTCTCTCTTCTATTCCTCCTCCTCCTCTTCCCTCTTCCTTCGCCACTCATTCTTTCATCTTCCTCCTCCTGGTCCTTCCAATCCCCCCACCTTCCTCTTCCTTCCCATCCTCCTCTTTCTTCCTTCTCCCCCTCCTCCTCTTCCTCGTTCTTCCTCCTTCCTTCTTCCCCTCCTCCTCCTTTCTCCCTCTTCCCCTCCCCCTCCTTCCCCTCCTCCTCCTCCACCTCCCACCTTCCTGTCGAGATGAGAGGCCAAGAGGGTAGCGCCAAAAGAAAAAAAACTTTTAAAAAGTGAAAGGCATTTTTAGGGATTTCGGAAGGGCAGGGGAAATGAAGTATCAGTCGAGTGAAATGATTATTAGCTGTTGTGATTATGGGTAATGTTTTTCTCTCCGTTTTTTTTTTTTTTTTTCTTTCGTCTTAAGTCATGGATTTTTAAATAATAGTTGAATGGGTATTTGTTATGTTTAACTTTGACTGGTATTTTAAACGTCTCAAGATGGCGGGAGTTGTGAATATAAACACGTGGGTTTTAGATATAAGTGCAGAGGGATTCGTTGTAAATGGAATTAGATGTTAGTAACTGGGATTTAGATATAAGTACATGGGGTTTAGTTGTAAGTAAATGGTTTTAGATGTAAGTAAATGGGATTTAGATACAAGTGAATGAAATATTAGTATAAGCAAACTGCAAAATGAATGATGTATATATAAACACACATAA
Source organism: Penaeus chinensis (assembly GCF_019202785.1). Taxonomy (NCBI): domain Eukaryota; kingdom Metazoa; phylum Arthropoda; class Malacostraca; order Decapoda; family Penaeidae; genus Penaeus; species Penaeus chinensis. The sequence continues at coordinate 2,761,524 of NC_061854.1, forward strand.
AGGAGATGATTTAAACACACCAACATCTTGACACATAAATCCTGAATAAAAATAATCTTAAAAATGATTTATCTTTGTACAAATGCCATTGAAGGATCATTAATTACACGGACAATATTTGCACTCGCTTACTGAAACAAAAGAGAGAATAAAAGGTTGATAAAAGAGGTTTCGATTCCCTTATCCTGATGAAAAAAGTCGGTTTCGATGAATCACCGGAAAGAATTATAGACGAATAAATAGAAAAAGACAAAGAATTTACCGTCTTTTTTCACTTTTATCTGTTATTTTATCTTATTTTAGTCGGGGATAAATAATGTTCTTGTCCAATCCGCTCTTAAACAATAAAGGAAACGATACATCAATTCCTCTTCACAAATCAGTAATGACAGACAGCCGCGATATTCATTAATGATTCTTCCTTTTCAAAAAAAAAAAAAAAAAAAAAAAAAAAAAAAAAAAAAAAAAAGTAGATAATTAAGAAAAAAAACAATGCACTTTTTCCCTTTGTCGACATCGAAAACCGACGCCTCCCCCCCACCCCCACCCCCCCCCCTTCCTCCTTTCTCCCTTCCCTCCCTCCCACTCTTCACCCTATTATTTAGAAAGGTGAAATTCCGTAATTTTTCTTCGCTTTCAGCTTTTTTTTTTAAAAAGGGAAAAGTGAAAAAAAGTAATCGTTTACCCTCTCGTTCTCCGGGGGTGGTAGGCCTGTATTGAAGGGAAATAGAGGAGAAGGCGACGCAACGGTGTTATTAACCAAGGCCAGAGGACGGTGAAGATAAATGTGTTGGTCGGTCGGAAATTGGCATTGTTCGAGTGCATTTTTGGTGTTATTGTGTTGTTAAAAAAAAATTCCACGGGTATTTTTCTTAAGAGTTTTCGAAAGGGAAAGTCATGATCTTGGAGAATTTTAAATGGCGTTCATCTATCTTTTGAACGGGCGTAAAGTTTTCAAATTATCGTAGTGTAGGATAAATTTCAAATAAGATATTGGATTTGATATGTAGATCCATATATACATATATAAATGCCGAATCTGCTACATATTGGGATCGTGTATGTGTGTGTGTGTGTGTGTGTGTGTGTGTGTGTGTGTGTGTGTGTGTGTGTGTGTGTGTGTGTGTGTGTGTGTGTACTTACATATATATATATATATATATATATATATATATATGTAGAAAAGGTATGAATGAGAATGAATATCTTCACAACACAAGATATGTATTTGACCGGTTTCGATTACATCTGCGTCAGAAATACATGCATTTCTGACGAAGATATAATCGAAACCGGTCAAATACATCTCAATGTCAATGTTATATATATATATATATATATATATATATATATATGTTATATACATATATATGTGTGTGTGTGTGTGTGTGTGTGTGTGTGTGTGTGTGTGTGTGTGTGTGTGTGTGTGTGTGTGTGTGTGTGTGTGTGTGTGTGCTTGTATATATATATATATATATACACCTCAAAATGGAACATTAAGGTTTCTGGTGAACTTTGTAGCTACGCGTTTAATGCACTTTTCATACTTCGGTTTACGAGGCAGGATGGAGAAATCTGAAGGATGCACGTTTGCTTCAATGCGTTTGCTTCAGAGCCCGCTTCGACCATATGAAGCTCCGAAACTTTCTGACTAAAGCTATACCTATCTTCTTCTGACAGTATCTGCGTTAAACCACTGAGGTAAATTTAATTGGCTAAAGACCGTTACGTAGAGTCACAGTGCTTCGTCATCGCTCGTTTAAAACGGGTTTAATGGGTATGTATGTACACACAGACGCATATCTACCTACCTATCTATTTCTATCTATCTGTAACTTTCTATTTACCTATATCTATTTATCTATCTCTGTTTGCCTCTGACCCTATCTCTCTCTCTCTCTCTATCTCTCTCTCTCTCTTCTCCTCTTCTCTCTCTCCTCTTCTCTCTTCTCTCTCTCTCTCTCTCCACTCAACCAAAACAAAACATTGTATTATATATATATAAAATATATTAAACCCAGGTAGGGTGGGAGGTTCACTAAAGAAAGAGGGGGACTCTACTATCTAAAAGGTTTACCGAACATGGATAGGGTATCTTCACACGTAGGGGTAAACAAGTAAATCTCTCGGGAAGGTCAGAGAAAGAGAAAGGCTTGGCAAAACTTTTTTTTTTTTTTTTTTTTTAAACACGACAGCTATATAAAGAAAAAATACAACGTCCAAATCCCCGGAGGGGCATTAATGTTTAACCCGATTACATTTGCAAAATTCCCGTGTGTTTAATACAGTAGTGAGGTTTTTTTTAAATAAATAAAATAAATAATTAAAATATAAATAAAATATAATAAAATATATTATTTTTATAGATTAGACTTTTTTAGACTTGAAATGATTAGTCCAGCAATTTTTGCCGTTATTTTTTTTCTTATTTTTTTTATGTTTTATGTCGCGGTTCTATCTTCGTTACGGTTTTTACATAAAAGAGAAAAAAAAAAGAAAAAGGGAAAAAAGCGCCTCCAACCCCGGGTTAGCACCTCACGTCCAAGACATCATGCCTCGTTGGGAATATAGTATCTAACACAGTTTCTTTCAGTTTAAGCACTTGTTCCGTTGAATGTGGGGGGGTTGTGTGGAGGTTGTTGTGGGGTAAATGGTACCACATGTTGATACGTTGCCAGTAGGAATATAGTATTTTGGTTTTCACTCACACACCTCACACACACACACACACAAACCCAACACAACACAAAACAAAAAACCACACACACACACACACACACACACACCCACACCACACCCACACACACCACAAAAAACAAAACACACACACTCACAAATGATACACCCACATACACATGTTTGTTTTAAGCAACTTGCTAGTTGGATTTTGGAAACTTTCCTAGTGTCTCTCTCTCAACTCACCACACAACCCCACACCACACACACACACACACCACACACACACCCCACTCACACACACACACACACACAACACACCACACACACCACCACGCACACCAAACCACAACAAACCACACAAAAACACAAACCCCAAAAACCAAACCCGTTAAGCAACTTGCGTGACCACTTTCCCAAAGGCTTGCACACCGCGTCGAGAGTATGCGTTCAGGACGTGGGGTGCATCGTTCAAGGTAGGATTTAAACTCAGTCCCCCCCCAACCACTAATCACCCACCGAAAACACGATCATTAACCTCATCTTTTACGAAGGAAGGAATAGGTAAACTTTTTTTTTTTTTTTTTTCTTAATTAATCTTAAATAGTACCCTCGCGCATGACGATATAACAGACAACAGCCACCTTTTCCCGGAGGTTTTTGAGCGGGTTCGCCCAAAATTTCCATCCCGGGTAAAAAAAAATGAGAGAGGGAGAAAAAAAAAAATAAAAGTTAAAAAAGTGACTAAATAGACCTTTTCTTTTCAAGTGGGTCCGAAAGTGTGAGTAAGTGTAAGGCGAGGGGAGTTGAGTTCCACGTCGCAGGGTTTTTCCTGCGGTCATGTATTTGGTATTCCAATGCACTCCACTTGCCTGCTGCGGAGACCTTACTCAGCACACTCACTATTACCCGCATTCACGCAACCTGCACTCGTCCTCTCTCTGCTACGGAAGTCTCCGCCCTTTTGACTTTCTAAGATTATTCGTGTATTTACTGATCTTACATACTGGCTCTCTCTCTTTCTCCTCTCTCTCTCTCTTCTCTCTTCTCCCCTCTCTCTCTCCTCTTTTCTCTCTTCTCTCTCTCTTCTCTCTCTCTCTCCCTCTCTCTTTCTCTCTCTCTCTCTCTTTTATTATAATATATAAAAGCCTGTATATGTTCTGTTTATGCGTCAGATCAGAGAGATGAGAGAGAGAGAGAGAGAGAGAGAGAGAGGAAGGAGAGAGAAAAAGGGGAGGCGAGAGAGAGAGGAGAGAGAGAAGAGAGAGAAGAGAGGGAGAGCGAGGAGAAGAGGGGGCGAGGAGGCGAGCGAGAGAGAGCGAGCGAGAGCGAGAGAAGAGAGAGAGATGAGAGAGAGAAGAGAGAGAGATGAGAGAGGGGAAAAGGGAGAGAGGGGAAGAGAGGGAGAGAGGGGAGAGAGGGGAAAACGAGAGGGGAAGAGAGGGGAGAAAAGGAAGGGGAAAAGGAGCGAGAGAGAGAGAGAGGAGGGGGGGGGAGGGGGAAAAGAGAGGAGAAAAGGAGAGCGAGAGAGAGAGAGAGAGGAGAGAAGAGAGGGGAAAAAATCTGCAAAAGTGGGGGACAAGATACAAAGCAAAAATAAAGGAGAAATGGATGTGATAAATTTACATTTTAAAAAATGGAGATGAAAAAGGGTTTCCCAATGTAATGACCCGCGATAGTAAAAGAAAAGCCAATGAATTTTAATGACATTGATGGCATTGACAACCCTTTAAAAAACCACACCACACCCCAAAACACACACACACACACACACACAAAAAAATAAAAAAGAAAAAAAAAAAAAAAATTTTGAAAACAAAAGGGAAAAAGGGAAAAAAAGAAAGTGCAAAAAAGGAAAAAAGGAAAAATAGAAAAAAAGGGTTTGAAAAGAAAAAAACCCAAAAGGGGAAAAAGAAAAACAAAAAAGTTTGCAAAGAAAATTTACAAGAAAGACAGAATAAAGGCATGAGGAAAAATTAAACTAAAAAATTTAAAAAATAAAAGAAAAAAAACGTAAATAAGAAAACCGAAAAAAGACGAAATTTTAAAAAAATTTTTTTTTTTTTTAAAATCGAAAATGAAAAAGAAATAGACAAGAAAAAAACAAAAAAAAAACAAAATGACGTAAATAAAAGAAAAAGACAGAGGAGAAGATAAAGAAAAGGAATGAGAAGAGAGAGAAGGATATTTGGCCGCAGGGACAGCCTCGTAAAAGATAACTCCTTTACCTTTGGTTTTTGGGGCCCCCCCCTTGGGCCCGAAACACACACACACCCCAACCCCACACACAAAAACTATATATAAATATCTTTATAAAAATAAAAAATTGATTCCCCCCTTTATTAAGGTTTTAAACTTTTTTTTTTTTTTGGGGGGGGGGCCCCCAAAAACCCAAAACCAAGTTTAATTTTAAATTTTAAAGGGTGGGTTTTCCTTTTTCAAACAAATTTCCCCACCCTAAAATTTTGGGGATTCCCCTTTCTTATTAAACCAAAATTCAAAAGAGAGAGAGAGAGAGGGAAGGGGAGGGGAGGAAAAGAGAGGGGAGGGGAAATAAAAAACCCCCAAAAAAAACCATTATATTTGAGAAAATAAACAGATAGACAGACAAATAAAACGGGGACCTTAAAAGAAACAAAAGAAAGATAGATAAAAATATGGAAAAAGGCCCGAAAAACAGAAAATAAACAGACATATATAGCTTAATATCCCCGACCCAAAAACTTTAAAAAAAAATAACAAATTTTGGGGCCAAAAGGGAGCCCTAAAACCAAAACCCATAAAAAAACGAACACAAAACATTCGTTCAAACACACACATACGTATCTCCTGACGAAGACGTAGCCGAACGATGGTGATCGCTGGGGGGGGGGGGGAGGGGGGGGGGGGGGGGGGGGGGGGGGAAAGGTCACGTGGAAAGGTCACGTGGAGGGGAGCTGGGGTCACGTGATAAAGCCATGTCCTCGGTCTCTTTCGAGTGTGATTCTGGTCTCGAGGTCATCTCCGCCAGAGGTCTCGCTATGTCGCCTTCTGATATATATATATATATATATATATATATATATATATATACTTTTTAATGTAATGGAGCGTGTCTGTCTATTTTCCTTTTATTTTGATTACTGATTTTTTTTTTTTAATGTTTGTAATTTTGTGAGGGTTGGAGTATGTCTGTCAGGGTATTTTTTTTTTTTTGTGTTTCTTTTTTTACTTCGTAATTTTGTAAATGTGCTTTACTGTCTGCCGGTTTTTTTTAAATATTATTATTACTATTATCATTATCATTGTTATCATCATCATTATTATTATTATCTTCATCAGCATTATTATTATTACTATTATTATTATTATTATTATTATTATTATTATTATTATAATTATTATTATTATCATCATCATTATCATTATTATTATCATTAATATCATTACAATTTTTATAATTATCATTATTACTATTATTATTATTATTGTTATCATTATTATTATTATCTTTTTTGTGAGCTTGTTTGAGCTGTTTCGTATCTATATTGTTTTATATACTTCTAATTTCAAATCTTTTATCATTATCACCATATCATTATTGTAATTATTGTATAATATATACTTGAAATCTATTCTATACGTATAATATATATATATATATATATATATATACATATATATACATATATATACATATATATATACACATATATATATATATATTCTTTATGTAATTCTATTCATCCATTCATCAATCTCTAATAGCGTTACATAGTATGACACGTAATTAAAAGGCATATCAAAAACCCAGTCATTATATCCTAACAAAAAACGTGTCATCAATCTGACACCATTACCATTTGGGTGTAAAATAAGAAGGAAAAAAAAAAATCCATGATTCTGATCCATGTACCATAACCGGATCCTTCCCCGTAACGTAAAAATAAAGGAAGATTGGAAAATTGGAACTAAGAATGCAAAATAAAGAAAGAGAGATGGAAGGAAAAGGAGAGAGAGAAAAAAAAGGAGGAGGAGGAGGAGGAGAAGGGAGCAGGCGAATATGTAAAAATACAAAGAAATAAAAGAAGAAGAAGAGGAGGAGGAGGAGGAAGAGGAAGAATATGAAGAAAAATAGGAGGAGGAGGAGAAGGAAGAAGAATATGAGAAGAAGAAGAAGGAGGAAGAGGAGGAGGAAGAGGAAATAAAACAA
>NC_061854.1:2775891-2783391 GCF_019202785.1 Penaeus chinensis
GTCTCTTACTCTTAACTGCCCATATCACGCCCTTTTCATGCTCTCCCAACTAACCACAGGGATCCTTGCCCACCCCTCCCTCTACTCTCCTCTTTTCTACCCCTCCCCTCCCCTCCCTCTACCCTCCTCTTTTCTACCCCCCTCCCCTCCCCTCCTCTTTATTGCCCACCCCGCCCCCCATCTTCCACTTTTCACTCCTACCATATCACTACCGCTCATCCGCACCGAGTCACCCGCCCACTCACTTACCACGCACCCCCTCCCCCCTTTACCTCGCCTAAGGAACACTTGCATCACGCTATCTCTCTCTCTCTCTCTCTCTCTCTCTCTCTCTCTCTCTCTCTCTCTTTTCTCCTCTCCTCTCTTTCTTTTTCTTTCTTTCTCTCTTTCTCTCTCTCTTCTCCTCTCTTTCTCTCTCTCTTTCTTTCTCTTTCTCTCTCTCTCTCTCCCCATCTTTCTCCCTCAACCCCCCCCCCCCTCTCTCTCTCTCTCTCTCTCTCTCTCTCTCTCTCTCTCTCTCTCTCTCTCTCTCTCTCCCTCTCCTTTCACCCCTTCCACTTCCCTCCATCTCCCCTCCACTCCACCCCCACACGGGGATGAGAGAGGAGGAGGGTCACGGCTCATGAAGCATCAGGGAGCCGGGGGGGGGGGAGTGGGGAGGAGGGAGGAGAGGAAGGAGGGAGGAGAGGAAGGAGGGAGGGAGGGAGGGAGAGAGGGAGGGAGGAGAGGAAGGAAGGAGAGAGGGAGGAGAGGGAGGAGGGAGGAGAGGAAGGAGGGAGGGAGGGAGGGACGAGAGGAAGGAGGGAGGGAGGGAGGGAGGGAGGGAGGGAGGGAAGGAGGGAGGAGAGGCAGGAAGGAGGGAGGGAGAAGAGGAAGGAGGGAGGGAGGGAGGAGAGGAAGGAGGGAGAAGAGGAAGGAGGGAGGGAGGGAGGAGGAGGGCATCTATAATCACGTGTGTGAGAGCTGTGGAGACGAGGAAGGAGCCCGAGTTTTTAAAAAAAAATGAAAGTAACTGGGTTTAAATGTCAATAATTATTATGCTTACTCATTCTGTCGTCTAATAACGTTACTGCAATTGTTAATATTTTTTGTTTATCTATGTTTGCCACCATCTTTGTTATCATCATTATCATCAACATGTTTTCTCAGTATTGTTTATCCCTGTTATTATCGTTATAAACATCATTATACTTTTATCATTTCATCATAAATAATGCCGATCGTCACTTATTATTATTATCAAAAATTCTTAAACTTATTAACTGATAGTCAAACACACACACACAAACAAACAAACAAACACACACACTTGCATATATCTGCAAGCCTTTTTCCTTTCCCTTTTTCCTTGAAACAAGCAAACAAATACACAAAAGTCATGATAGCATGAAATCCACCCCCCCTCCCCCAAATAAAAATACTACCCACGTTACCCTCACTCAAACTGTCGCTTTCCGGTGCAACCCGACGCTCCTGCACTGCATTCTTGCAACAGAGACACTCACTAGGGAGGGAATTAGGTGATTTGCAAAGGGGGAAAAGGGGGGAAGGGGAGGGGAGAGGGGGGGGGGATGGCAGGGACGGCAAAGTGTAGCGGAAGGGTGAGAGGAATGGGGGAGGGGGGGAGGGGGAGGGGGGGAGATATTTCAGGAAGGGGGGGAAAGTCAAGGTAGTCAGCTGTGCGAAAGCTTGGGTGGGGGGAGGGAGGGGAGGAAAGGAGGTAGGGTTGTGTGTGGGGGAGGGGGGCGGGGGGTTGAGTGTGCTACGAGTGAAAAGGTTTGTTTCAATGTTTAGGGATGTAAGACGTTAAGGTATATGGGTTCCCTTAACTTCCTGTTAAGGTACTGTTACACCTCCCCCCCCCCTCTCCCTCTCTTTCTCTCTTCTTCTTTCTCTTTCTCTTTATCTCTCTCTCTCCCTCTCTTTCTCTCTCTCTCTCTCTCTCCTTCTCTTTCTTTCTTTCTTTCTCTCTCTCTCTCTCTCTCTCTCTCTCTCTCTCTTTCTCTCTTTCTCTCTCGCTCTCTCTTCCTCTCTTTATCTCTCTCTATATACACATTTATACACATTTTGTTTAAGACATAATAATTAAATGACACTAATGATACAATTATACAGCGTTTACGCAATTTGTATTCGCGAAAGTACGAGAAATTATAAGAACCGCAACAAAAACTAAAACAAAAAAATAAGAAAACAATAAACAAGCAAATGGATGAATAACCAAAGAAACAAATATAGAAACAAACAAACAAATAAACAGATAAATACCCCCTCCCCCCTATCGCACCCTCGCAGCACCGCGTTCGCGCAAGGAAGCAAGTGCGTAACCGTGCGATCATGGCTTCCCTCGCTGCACAACTAACCCTCTCTTTTTTCTTTTTTTCTTCCCTCCTGTCATCTAGTTTACGTAACGTCACGGCTGACTTTCTTGTCCAAGGTGCGAGGGTCGGGCGGCGAAAGAGGGAGAGAGGATTTGCAACGTGTAAAAGCATGGCGCTGGCTTCGGTTTTGATTGTCGGTTTTGTAGAGGTCGAAGACGTAGCCGCGCGTAAGGTTTCTGACGAGGTTTTTGGTCGGGTCGAAGAGTCTTTTGATTTCATTATTATCATCGTCCATTATTGTCATTACCTTTACTATTATAACTGGTATCATTAATATCATAATCATTATAATCAATGTTGTAGTTGTTCCCATTATCATCAATATTATCAGTTTCGTCATTGTTATTATTGACAATATCCTTATCATAAATAACCAACATTACAATCATCATGACCTCAATCCTAATCACTACAGTTATCATCGCCATCCTCAAATCTTTTCACAATTGTTACTATTTTCATGAGCGTGACATTCCTTTTTTACTGTCATAGGCGTGGCCATACATTCACACTTGTCTTAATGAGCATAAGCCCCTGAGATCAGTACGTATGATAAACATGAGACTGGAATTAGTTCAGGGATTTCTTCTACAGAGAGAGAGAGAGAGACCCATTCATCGTGTATATAAGTATACAGCTTTTTAATAATTAAAAGGGGAAAAATGGAAGTGAAAATTGATTAAAGAAAATCAAACTCATGAAAAAAAAAAATCTTTTGGACTGCCATATTCATCATCACGAGGCTCTTTTTTCATATATTTGTAATTATGTTAGAAAAAAACAAAAAAACAAAAAAACATAAATTGTAGTCTTCAATGCGTGAGAGTGCAAGGAGATGCATTTGCCCGGTTTCGATTAGATCTTCGCTAGAAATACAGAAATACAGAAAATACATTTTAACAGTTTCATTTAATTATTGATAAATAAAACATTTTTTTTTTATTCATTCTATTATTATGAAATACAGAAAACACAAATCTAACTGCTTCATTTCATTATTCACAAATACATAAAAATAAACTTTAACTAAGATATACATAAAAATATTACAGTTTCATTTCATTATTCAGAAATACAGAAAATACAAAACATTAATTGCCCCATTTCAGTACTCAAAAATACAGAAATACAAGACCTTCACCTGTCTTATTTCCTTATGACAGCGAGAGTGTCCCCCACGTGATCACAAAATGTCGCCTTAAAATGTCCATCTCTCCTCCTTTGTGTTTGTTGCAACGGCCTTTCATTTCGTCCTTGGTCTGTTCATGTTGCACAGGGTCGATCAACATTTCACTGATGCAACGAACATGACCAAACATACTGTACAGAGACATTCAAAGTCATGCGTAAAGAGATATAGGAAAAGACATACACATACACAGACGCAGACTAACGCAAACGGACACACGAAACCACACATTTCCTCTTTAATCCCGGATTACGTTACCCATCCTAAAAAAAAAAAAAAAAAATTACACGAACTAAAATATAAGACCAAACAAAACACTAAATCTTCTGAGTCGCCCCTTTTTAAAAGATCCAATCGCTTTTAAAACACGGTCTAATCCTCTATAATACTTGACGCCGCCGTGACCTACATCAACCCGTCTCGTAAATCCCGCGAACTCATCTCGTACTTAGCGAGACCATACTTATTTTGAAACGTTACACTACCTCGGGCGTGATGTCATGACAGTGATGATGGCTAGAGATGCATATATATTTTTTAAAAAGTGATTCGTAGCGATGAGGCGGAACGAAGCCATATATTTTTTTTTCAAAAGGGAAATATGTTTTTTTATAACTTTTGATTTTCATCCGATTCTCAGTTCACTTATATTCACTTTCCTTCCTTCGTTTCGTATCATTTTATCAACCTCTATATATTCGTTATTCAATTCTTTTTCATTCGTTTATCATTTTAAAACTGATCAAAATAAATAAATCCAATAGCACTAGATTATCAATGAAAATCAAATAATAATAAAAAATAAAAACGTCGATATTGATGACATTCTCAACAATCAAATATCATTTTTTCACCATATTAAGATGATTTAAAAAACATCTTCAATACATAAAAAACGCAAAAAACAAAAAAAGAAAAAGAAAGAAAACAACAACAACAACGAACAATTGCCTACATGAAATCTTAAAAATCTTAAAAATGCGTTGACGATTTTTTCAACGAAGAATGAACCGACACTAATGATGACACGCAGTTTTTTTTTATTATCAATTTTATAATACACATTTTTCAATTTTCATGTTCTCATATATTAATTTCAGGTGTATTAGTCTTTCTTACTTAACCCTGTTGGTATTAATTATCTGATATTCATTTCATTATTCATAAAAAAAATATACAAAACCGGAAGTTTCTCGGTAATCGTTATCAGAGCAGATTAGCGAAAATTTACTCGCTTAACGAAAATAAGAAAAACAAGATAAATAAAAGGGAAGAAGTAGAATAAAGCAAGAGAGAGAGAGAGAGAGAGAGAGAGAGAGAGAGAGAGAGAGAGAGAGGGGGGGGGGAGAGAGAGAGAGAGAGAGAGAGAGAGAGAGAGAGAGAGAGAGAGAGAGAGAGAGAGAGAGAGAGATAGAGAGAGAGAGAGGGGGGGAGAGAGAGAGAGAGAGAGAGAGAGAGAGAGAGAGAGAGAGAGAGAGAGAGAGAGAGAGAGAGGGGGGGGGGAGAGGGAGAGAGAAGGAGAGAGAGGGAAGAGAGGAGAGAGAGAGAGAGGGAGAGAGAGAGAGAGAGAGAGAGAGAGAGAGAGAGAGAGAGAGAGAGAGAGAGAGAGAGAGAGAGAGAGAGAGAGAAAGAGAGAGAGAACGTTTAACAAGCTCACATATATTAAAGAAATAGATATGGTTTATACTAAATGTTAAGATCCGCATTCATGAGCTTCAAATATTGCCGTATTGAATGACGTTTTTCATATCACGTTCTACTGCACTTTTATAATACATGTCGGTGTAAATGAGGGCTAAAGACCTTACGATTGAACATTTTATATCTTTTGATATATATTTTATGGATGTTTAACCGAATTTTATTTATTCACTTACGTTTTTAAACAGGTATCATAACTGCACGCGCGAGATAGGTACTCGTACCAGCGTTAAAATCTCCAGGGAGCGCCAGTGAGATCGGTACTTAAACTAGCATTAAAATCTCCAGTGATCACCTTTAAGTTATTTACTCCCTTTTAAGAGACGCTTAATCCAACGTTTCTATGATGATCAGGAATTCCAGCATCCATAAGTAGTTCATCTATGCATGATTAGGTCCACTTTCCATGCAGACGTTGCTTCGAGTGTCCACGTATTGTATATTTTGTATTATTTTTTTTTCTTCTGATCTCATAGTCATAAAGGAACACATACACGCAGACAGGCAGACAGACAGACAGACAGAAAGACAGATACAGTCACAGTCATAGACACACACGCACACACACACAAAGAAAAAGAAGAAAAAAAACTCGTAATGATCTCAGACAGATGAGTCGACATGTGACAATGCCTTACGTCAGTCTAGCTCAAAACCCATCGCCACTACCATGCACTTCCGCCAGCGCAATATCCCGCTCACGCATGGCATCTGCGACGGACTCTCTCGCCGTCGACCTGAATTACGGAAGCCATTTCACAAAGGCCTTCGTCGGGTCGTCTCGTGTTGCAGGCATAGTCGGATAAACCAATCCAACGCCATCATCTCTTTTGTTGCTGTATCGACTTTCAAAGTGATCGTTAGTGGAATGCAGTCGAGTGAGTTTTGTTGTTGCTGTTGTTTTTGTTTTGTTGTTGTTGTTGTTGTAGTTGTATTTGTTGTTTGGGACTGTAAGTAACGGTGGCATAGTTACGCTACGGCCTCCAACAAACAAAGCGATAAAATAATCACTCTCCTTTGCAATACAAACAAACAAAAAGAAAAGGAAGAAAGAAGGAAAGGAAAAAAAAAAATCGTTCACAAACATCTCTCCCAAACACCCAAAGGTTACAGCAGTGAATGGCCGCTATGTGGGGAAAATGAGAAACCACGCGACGGCAACACCCAAGGTCTCACAAGGACGGTCATTCTCCCTGGCACGACCCCCGCCCCCTCCTCCCCTGTCCCCGCCCCTTCCTCCTTCCTCTCACACCACCCCCTAAGGGCCCTTTCCTACCGACCGCCATCTGGGCACGTCATGAGATTTCTGATTCAATTTGTCTTCCAGTCTTGGTACTTTTCCCCTCTCACTTTTTCTCTCTTTTGTGTAAATTAGATACACATATTCATATCTCTTTTAGAATGGTGCTGTGGGTATGGAAAGGAGAGAGAGAGAGAGAGAGAGAGAGAGGTGGGGGTGGAAGGAGAAAGATGGGAAGAGGGAGAGAAAGAGAGAGAAAGAGAGAGAGAGAGGGGGGGGGAAGAAGGGGAGAGGGAGGGAGGGAGGGAGGGAGGGAGAGAGAGAGAGAGAGTTCTATTTAACATTATGTTTCCGTCGGGAAAGTGTATGGGTGAAAATTACGATTATCATTATCTCCAGTCACCACCAATTACCAAGACTGTCTCTGTTATTTTTCCCCTGCATCGAACACTACCTTGACCACCGCCATACAATAATGGTCGAAAACGAAACACCCACGCCCTAAATTCAAAATATAATCCGCCAATTATGAAGAGAGAGAGAGTGAGTGAGTGAGAGACAGAGAGAGAGAGGAGAGAGAGAGAGAGAGAGAGAGAGAGAGGGAGGAGGAAGAGAGAGAGATTATATGAAAGAAGAAAATAGTTCCTTATGCGCAACAAGGCCACTGTATACACATTCCGAAACCTCCACCTGTGTTCTAAAACGCTCACAACCTCACATCGACACGAGAACAAAAGAACAGATTCTCTCTCTATATATGCTCCCTTCCCTATTTATCCCTCCTTCCTTTCCTCTCTCTATCTTTCTCTCTAATAACCAAATGAAAAGAACCTGAACAGACGAACAGGACGTTTGATGTAAACAATGATCTCTCCAGCAGGTAAAGGTCGGAGGCTGCACAAGCGGGGCTAAGTAAAGGTCGCAGAGGAAGGCCACTGGAACTCTCAGCGGCCTTTCTAGTGGCTGTGGAGCCTTGGAAGGTCGTCTGT
>NC_061854.1:2788391-2795891 GCF_019202785.1 Penaeus chinensis
TATCACTATTACCATACCCATCATCATCACTATTATGATAATAATAATAACAATCATTATCATCATCAGGATCATAGATATCATCATTATGATCATATTATTATCATTATTATTATCATCAATATCATTATCATCTTCATTATAAATATTAATAAGTTACGGTAGCCATTCTAGCTCACAGCAGCAATTAAAGTCGCACAATTGAAAATAATAAAGTGTAGCAATTGTAATAATAGTGTTATCAACAAAATAACAATGATAATAGTGATGACAAACAAACAATAGTCATAACAGTAATACAAGGAAAGTCATAATTTTTATCACAATAACTCAACACTGTACTATCAAAACATCTATCACCATCTATCTATTACACTATCACTATCAATATCAATACTATCATCACCATTATTATTATCATGTATTATCTCCCTTATCATTAACACCACATTAGTATCACAGGACATTTAAATATCTCTATAAACAGCTACAATAAGGAATAACTTATAAAGAGGCGAGAAGAGAGCTAGAGAGGACCTTAAGACGAGAACATTTTTTAGATTCCGAGATGTCCAATAAAACATTCGATTATCAGACCAAAGATTTAATCGTCATGGAGAAGGTAATTGGAATTCAGTTGGCATGCAAATCGTGTTATAAAACCCATTATTTTATCTTGGTATTTACTATTTTTTCGACTATTGTCTTAATGTCGGTGATGTATCAATATCTATCTGCCTGTTTGGTTATCTATCTACCTATCTTGACTATCTATCTACCTGTCTTTCTATCAAACCATTTGTCTATCTATTTACCTCTATATATCTGTATGCATGAACGTATCTCCCTATCTGTATCTACCCATCCATCTATCTACCGTTTATCTACCTATCTATATATCTATCTATATTTACCTATGCGAATCTGCCCCCCCCCCCCCTCAAAAAAGAAAAGAAAAAAAGAAAAAGAAAGAAAAAAAAATCACTTCACGCCTGCGCGCCCCCACCTGTATGCCTGTTCTCAGCCTTAAGTGTCACCTGTGGTTATATTTTCACTCCCCATCTTTGTTGTGGCAGATGGTTGCAGAACGAAAAAAAACTGGAGCACTTCCACGTCTTGGGAGAAAACACCAAGATTCCAAGAGTGTTGTTTGAGACCAACACTAACTATTTTTTTTTTTTTTTTTTTTGCTAGGCCAAAGGACGTAGATCGTGCGTACGAATATACAATACTTTTGAGAGCATCTCCCCGCACACATAGGTAGAGAAATACATCTTTACATACACAGTATATAGAAACAAACGTGTGTCTATGTGAATGTGTTTGTTTTTGTACATACATACATACATACACACATACATGTGCATATATATATATATATATATATATATATATAACTTATATATATAACATACATACATACATACACACACACACATACGATATATATATATATATAATTATATATATAATTATATATATAATTATATATTTAATTATATATATAATTATATATATAATTATATATATATTATATACAATACATATATGTCTGTATGTATAAATGTATTAGTTTATATGCAAATGTATGTTTACACACAATATATATATATATATATATATATATATATATATATATGCGTATATAGTCGTGCGTGTATGAGCGCATGTGCATATATGTATGCATGCATAAATGTATGTATATGTATGTGTATACGAATATGTATGTTTATATGTGTTTGCATGTTTGTAGATGCGCGTATATAGATGATACACATATAGAATAAATGAATGAATAAATATATAAATACATATATATACACACAAATATATATGTGCATGTATGTTTGTGTGTGTAGTATGTATGTTTGTGTGTATATATGTGTGTGTGTGTGTGTGTGTGTGTGTGTGTGTGTGTGTGTGTGTGTGTGTGTGTGTGTGTGTGTGTGTAGTGTATGTGTATGTGTATGTGTATGTGTATATGTATGTGTATGTGTATGTGTATATGTATATGTATATGTATATGTATGTGTATGTGTATGTGTATGTGTATGTGTGTATGTGTGTGCTTGTGCATGTGTCTGTAGGTCTGTAGAGGCGCGTGTACACATGATGCATACACAGATATAGCATATACATACTTACACACACACACACACACACACACACACACACACACACACACACACACACACACACACACACACACACACACACTACACATACACAATCTGCCTTGCGAACTACAGCATACATCAGTCTACGGACCTTGCTTGCCAACTGTTAACATGTGTCCGACAAGAAAGGGCGATCCGTACACGATTTCGTTTTCATTATTCATTCAGTTACAACCAAATATATTGATTTTTTCGTATCTATTCATTACACGCATTATTCACTCTTTGTTTTGTTAGCCTACTATTTTTTTTTTTTTTTTTATCTAGTGTTATGAAATATTTTGTCTTTTCCTTTGCTTTTATTGTACTGTATCTGAATTAAGTTAATATCGAATGTACGTTGCTGTGTTAGATCAAGCTTTTTTTTTTTTAACGAAAGATATCGAATGAGTTTGTATATTCCCCTATGATATAGAGATAATAAAAAAAAAAATCAATATCAGTCCAATCATGTAAACGCAAATTGAAGTATGCAAATCTCAAACTCAAAACAATGAGCAGTGAATAAATATACAAACAAACACATAACAGAAGTGGCGAAACAATAATCCTTGATAAAAAGAAACGGCAGCACGACAATAATAATAATAATAATAATAAAACACTAAAAAACAAAATATAATCTTACTTTTGAAAATACTATTAATCTAAGTAAAAACAAATCTCACCTGATTTGATCGAAGACGCGAATGAGGCACAGAGCACGACGTGGAGAAAGATTCGCTTCATCTTTCCCGAATTCTTCAATGTGCTGACGACCGGAATTTCTCCTTATCTCCTTGAGTGGACTGATCGCTTTCCGTCCGTCCCTCTCTGTTCCTCTTCCTTCAGCTGTGTATTTCTCTACTGCTGGTGGGCGTCAGACTAATATGCAATCGGGGGCAATGATGATCGCGCTCGTTGGTAAAAAACTGATTCATCACACTTCCAGAGTTTCCGGAATGAAATCGAAATCTTGACGAGTCACCTAGAAGTATCCCGCAGGAGGAGTCAGAAGAGATCGACTTTTCACCAGGTTGCCACGCTACAGACTGGCGACCACGTGCGCTGTGCAGAGGCAGTGCGTCCGTCCGTCTCCGACCGTGCGTTCACACTGACTGAAGGGCCACTGCCTTGTCCTATTATTCGGATGCCTCCCAGTTCCTGTCCTGAACTCGTAGTCTGTCGCTAGCAATGAGGAACTAAGCAGGAACTACCGCTTACCCGAACCCTCACGGCCGCGATGCACCTTTGTTTTGATGGGACGTCATAGCCGCGTCATCGGCGCTCAGCCAATGGGCGCCGTATGCTCCACCCACATAGGCATGACGTAATTATCGAATGCACCTATCACGAGGCGCTTTTTTCCTTCGGCGGCGTAGAGGTCAGAGACGAACAACCAATAGGAGACCTTGTATATATATTTTTTTTATGGAACTGAAGGTGGGTATCTTGAACGATCGTGTCATGCAAGGGGAATACGAAGTAGCTAGTCACTAATCAGACGTATAACGTCTCTTGACATCTTGTTTATGCAGACATCACATAAAAACAATCCTCGTAACACAATTCTCACTTAGAATGTAGTTCTCATATATGGAGCGAAGGAATAAAAACGAAGTGAAACTTTTAGAACAGACGGGAAGCGTAAGTGACCATGTGAAGGTTAGTTGCTTTCCTAGCGCCTCCGCCCTCGGCTCAGTCTCTCCCGCGCGACGAGAGGGAAAGGCCACGCTTCGCAGGAGCTCCGTCTCTGTCACTGAGATCCCTCCCTACTCGCAGATTTTGATGTTTGGCTTATAATGATACAACTGAATAAATATTTGCTTTTATACTTATGCTTGTTGATATGAAGAAGTAATGCGATACTGAGTATAATGTTTATATTTCATACTGCTTGGGAATATACTTGCATCAGTGAAATAACCACGGCCGTCGTATTAAATTATATCATAAACATGCCATCGCAAGATGTGCGAAAATCAAACCTATTGATAAGAAACAGAACACAGCTTTACCACACGTCCTGAACTCTAGAACGCATAACAGCTTGGCAAAGAATACTTGCACATCGCAATCGATCTTAGTCATTTCACGTAACAATAGTCTACTCATGTACCAGGAAAGCGGGAAGTTTGCGAAGTTCAGCCTCCCAGCGCCACGCCGGCTGAGGAAAGATGTGTCAGCCAGAGTCACGTACCGAACTTTGTCGCGAAATCGGGCTCCACGGACACTCGTGCGTGGATCGAGAAAATTGGAAAAAAAATCCAGCGAATTGAAGCGGAAAAGATGTACGTACGCTTACACAGAATGGAAAGACAAATAGACAGACATATACGGCCTCTGCGTTTTATGTAAACAGAGTCTCTATAACGTGTACGAAAGAGAAAGTATGATTTTTATTTCAGCCCCCCCCTCCCCCTTCTGTCACTCTTCATTGCCGTATTTCCAAAGCAGGAGCATCATATCACATCACGAAACACGATCCTCAACCTACACACACTTAATAACATTATCCTTAAACTAAATTTCAAGCAGGGATCTCGTTTCTAATCATAAAACAATTCCCAGCTTACACACACTCAATAACATTATCCTTAAACCAAATTTCAAGCAGGGACCTCATCATGAAAACAATCCCTAACCTAATACTCAATACCACAGTCCTCAATTAAACCAATCACCGTCCTGATACCCTCGCCTCATCCCAGATACCCCATTCCCCGATTCTCACGTACTCATCTCCTCCTTCATTACGAGTATCCTGCTTTGCCCCAAAGGACTCGGCTGGGAGATCCACGTCCTTGAAGAAGACGCGGCAAGAGTCACAAGGTTCCGTGTCCAGGGGAGAAAAAAAGTTAGTGGGGGAGGGGGGGAAGGGAAGGAAGAGGGAAGGGGAAGGGAGAGGGGTATCAGGAGGGGGGGAGGTGACCTTCGCAACCCTTTCCTTTGACCGCAGAAGGGACAACTTCCTCGTTCCGTTGTTGGTCTTCGTTTGTTTTGTGTTTCATTTCGTTCGGTTGTTCTTCGTTTGTTTGTTGGTTGCTCTTCGTATTTTTGCTAATGTTGTTGTTTGGTTGTTATTTTGTCCTTACTTGGTTATTTGTTTTTTTATGTTATTGTTTGGTTGTTATTTGTTTTTATGTCGGTTCTTCGTTATTTTGTTCCTGTTTGTGCAAATAAAGGCTTTTCCGAATGTTATTCCATGAAACTTTTAAAAATTAAACCAAGTAATAAACCAACTGATGTAATCCTTAGAAAGGAATACGAATATTGATAAAAACAAAATAAAAACGTTATCCACGTAATATCTAGGTTAGGCGGCCACCGCAACGGAAACACCAACATATGTTAACTTAGCAACCGAGTGAAAAGATAAAAAACACACTCCATTGTTGCTAATATTGCCAATGGTGTTGCGAATATTGCAGAAAATCGGCCATGCCCCAAAACAAGGCACAGTCGACGGCACAAGTCCTTGGGTATTCAACACGTGGAGGTATCGCCAATAAGCTTGTTACCTTGTTATGCGACCTACAATACTCGCATCGGAGGACTTGTTTTGTGAAAGTATCAGCATCTTGGAAACCAGCAATACCTGTGGGATTGTTACGAAACGTTTTGCTGAAATACGTCGTCATAGCGTTCTGTATGGCGGTGATTTGGGTCGCCTTTGGTGAGGTGCTTGGTTGTCTCTCTGCCCCTTTTTCTGTATATGTATATGTATGTATGTATACATACATGCATGGATACATCAATATATATATAAATATATATTTATATAAACATATATATATACACATACATACACAAACACTCATACATGCACACACACAGACACACATTTGTGTGTGTATATATGTATATAAGTATAAATATATGTATGTATATATATACACGCACACACACACACACACACACACACACACACACACACATATATATATATATATATATATATATATATCTTTATGAACACGGTTCATATCTTTATATATATATATATACACACACACACACACACACACACACACATATATATATATATATATATATATATGTATATATATATTATATATGTATATGTATATATACATATATGTATATATATATATATATTTTTTTTTATATATATATTTTATATATATAATATATATATATATATATATATATATATATATATATATATATATATATACATGCACATACATACATAGACGGCCACCATCAGTTGATTTCGACTTTGGCACTATTATCCTGCCTGGGCGAAAGAATGTGAGGATGGCCTCTCGCGCACCACTATCGTATCTACGTTAGACTAACCAAACATATAGAAATCCATGCGTGTGTGCATGTGTGTGCATTCACACACACATGCACACACACACACACATCGTCTAACGTGGTGATGTAGTCAAAGGAAAACAGCCACAATAAGAAAGTACATTTCTTATTGTGGCTTTTTTCCCTTTCATATATATATATATATATATATATGTGTGTGTGTGTGTGTGTGTGTGTGTGTGTGTGTGTGTGTGTGTGTGTGTGTGTGTGTTTCTTTGTTCATTTGCTTGTGTGTGCCAAATGCATACTATCAAAGACAGGGACAAACAGGAAGCCAACTGTAATCCTTACATAACTGGGAAGAGATTCCTCCCTTCCGGAAATACAGCGATCGTCCCTAATCGGGCAGAACGGCAGCCGCTGGAATATCAATGAAGAAGATTTCGCATTCCTCCGCCAACTCACTTCGGGCGCAAGGCGGCAGCGGCCCCCTTCCGGAGGCTGCCTTGCGAGTGTCGTTTTCCTTATGTTTGTATGTTAAAACAATACATGTATATACGCATGCATTCACACAATGCATACTCATACACACATACATATATATATATATATATATATATATATATATATATATATATATATATATAGGCTTGGTGCCTGACGCTCCAGTGGACCAACTGCTGTCATGTAGTTCAGTCCGTGCACGGTCAAAGGCTATGGGAGTTCACCCTATACAAAGCAATTCACTGTGGAAAAATCCACAGTCCCTAAGGCAACTCCTGCAACGCAGCTGGTGCCAAACTGTATCAGTCTTTGCTGTCCCTTTGAATCCATCAGCTGCGTGGAGAGAGGGAATCTGCTGCAAGGGCATCAGCTTGCTCCTCACATGCTGTGGATGTGGATTTTAATCAAGAGCAGAGAGTGCACCTTCTAGTTAAACCACGCGATGCTGAGCGGAGGAACCTCGTCATGGTCAATGGTCAGGATCAAAGGTCTAATATAGGCACTGCTACTGAAGTAAGCAACGGAACCTTCTTCAGTTTCTCTTCCTGGTCAATCA
>NC_061854.1:2819526-2822026 GCF_019202785.1 Penaeus chinensis
AAAGAATAGAAGGCAAAGGAAGAAAAAAGAAGAAGAAGAAGAACGAGAAAAAGAAAAGAATAGAAGGCAAAGGAAGAAAAAAGAAGAAGAAGAAGAACGAGAAAAAGAAAAGAATAGAAGGCAAAGGATGGGAAAAAAAGAAGAAGATTAAACATTAAAACTCTGCGTCAATAAAAAGATCCTCGCGCATTCCAGAACCTTCTTCTTCGCCGGAGCCTTTTTCATCTGGCGGGAAGAAATCGGGGAAAGGAATGGAAGAAGGAGAGGGAGGAGAGAGGGAGGATTCCCCTGAAGATTCCTCCGAGGATTCTTCTGATTCTTCCGAGGTTTCACTTGAGGATTCCTTCGAGGACTCTTCTGAGGACTCTTCCGAGGATTCCTCCGAGGATTCCTCCGAGGACTCTTCCGATGATTCTTCAAAGGATTCATCCGAGGATTCACTCGAGGATTCCTCCGAGGATTCTTCTGATTCTTCTGAGGACTCTTCTGAGGATTCTTCCGATGATTCCTCCGAGGATTCTTCTGATTCTTCCGAGGTTTCATTTGAGGATTCCTCCGAGGACTCTTCCGATGATTCTTCAAAGGATTCATCCGAGGATTCACTCGAGGATTCCTTCGAGGACTCTTCTGATTCTTCTGAGGACTCTTCTGAGGATTCTTCCGAGGATTCCTCTGAGGACTCTTCCGAGGACTCTTCCGTGGATTCTTCGTCTCCGTTTTCTTCGCTTCCATCGCCGTTTTCTTTGCCATGCCCGCCATGGCACCCGAAATATTCATGATAATGCCCTTCATAAACTCCATGATGACTCCCGGGACCTCCATGATGCCCAAAATGATGCCCATGATGACTCCCAGGACTTCCATGATGCCCAAAATGATGCCCATGATGATTCCCGGGACTTCCATGATGCCCATGATGGCTCCCGGGACTTCCATGATGCCCAGAATGATGCCCATGATGACTCCCAGGACCTCCATGATGCCCAGAATATCCATGGTACCCATCAGAATGGTCAACATGCCCACCATGCCCACCATGATGCTCGCCGTGACCTCTGCGATGCCCACCATCCTCACCATGATGAAATCCCTGTTGACGAGGGTCGTGCTGACAGACGGTGTGTTTTCCCTCCCAGCAATACGCGTCACTCAGATAGAAGTAGAATTCGGGTGTCATGGCGGCGCACAGATACGTCCTGAGGAAGGGAGGGAGGAAGGGGCGCATTAGCTAGCGAAAAAAAAGGGAGAAGAAAGATGTTTGTGTGTATAAGTGTGTGTATGTGTGTGTGTGTGTGTGTGTTTATATATATATATATATATATATATATACATACACATACACATTTATACATACACATATATATGTATACTTATATATCATCATCAGGGGGATAACGCCGACGGGGGCGCATGGCCGCATCCAGCCACGGGTTTCTAACATGGCGGTTCTACAGGTAGGCCTTCAGCCCATCTCTAACTCCTCGCGACAGGATTGCTCGACTTGCCCATGACCTCCTAGGTCGTCCCATGGGTCTTCTCCACCCAGGATTGTCTCGCAAAGAGATTCATCCACAGGGAAACGAGCTAGGTTCCTATATTGCCTGAGTTGGCGGTCCCGGATTAGGCAAGTGACAGGTCCCATGCCAGTCTCATGGTGTAGCCGTCGGTTGGACACATGGTCCTGCCAACTGTACCTTATGATCCAGTGTAGGGACTTGTTACAAAAGGCATCAAGACGAGACTGTAAGGCACTAGGTAGCGTCAAGGTTTCGCTACCATACAGCAAAACTGGTAGTATCAAAGCCTTGAAGACACGTACCTTGGTCCTTCTGCATAGGTATCTACATCCCCAAATGCTCTTGTTGATCAAGTTCATGACTCCTGCTGCCAGACCAATCCATCTACTGACTTCTTGGTCTGACAGCCCAGAGACATGCACTATGCTACCAAGGGCTTCGCCTCATTGCTAAATGCATGATCTGAGATGATCTGTCTATCCACTGAGTGGGCTGCAGTCATCTACGAGGAGGGTTTAGAGTTCAGTTTTCTCAGGGCTTGGTAGGCTGAAGGTCATTTACCAAGAAATGGCCTTCAGCTTCCTCAGCAAGGTTCCTGATGAATTGGTCCTTGTCCATTCTTAGCAGTGTCTGAGGCCTACGCACCAAGGAAAGACATACATTTTGACTGCCATTCAGCCGAGCCATACAACATGCTTTTGTGGCCTCTAGTGAGATGAAATTCTGCCTTGCCCTCGGGCGTTCGACAATGAACTCCTGCACTGCTTCGAGAGTTTCTCGCTTGAGGGGCTCCCCAGAGCTACTGGGTCTGTCAGGTTTTCGAGTTCTATGAACCGATCAGAGAATGCCGTGGCGTGGCCAACCCCCTCAATCTGTCCAGTTGAAACACCCTAGAGTGGCTACTGGAGGGACAAGGAGTTTTGAAGTGGATCCATAGGGTAGCCACAACCAGCCTATGGTCAGTGCCACAGAATACGGCACTA
>NC_061854.1:2829526-2837026 GCF_019202785.1 Penaeus chinensis
AGAGAGAGAGAGAGAGAGAGAGAGAGAGAGAGAGAGAGAGAGAGAGAGAGAGAGAGAGAGAGAGAAAGAGAGAGGAGAGAAGAGAGAAGAGAGAAGAGAGAGAAGAGAGAGGAGGAGAGAGAGAAGAGAGAGAGAGAGAGAGAGGAGAGGGAAGAGAAGAGGAAGGGGGAAAGAGAGAGGAGAGAGAGAGAGAGAGAAAAGGAGAGAGAAGGAGAGAGAGAGAGAGAGGAGAGAGAGAGAGAGAGAAAGGGGAGAGAAAAAGGAAAAAGAGATAGAAGAAAGAGAGAGGAGAGGGAGAGAGGATTAAAAATGAGAGAGAGAGAGAGGAGAGAGAGAAGAAAAAGAAAGGAAAGGAGAGAAGCGAGAGAGGAGAGAGAGAGATAGAAAAGAAAAGAGAGGAGAGAGGAGGAGAGAGAGAGAGAGAAAGAGAGAGAGGGAGAGAGGAGAGAGAGAGGAGAGAGAAGAGGAGAGAGAGAGAGGAGAGAAAAGAGAGAGAGAGAGAGAAAAAAAAGAGAGAGAGAGAGAGGGGGAAAAGGGGAAAGAGAAAGAGAAGGAGAGGGAAAAGAGAAAGGAAAAGGGGGGAGAGAGAAAAGAGAGAGAGAAGAGAGGAGGGAGGAGGGAGGGGGGAGAGAAAGAGAAAGAGGGAAAGAGAGAAAAAAGAGAGAGAAGAGAGGGGGAGAAGAGAGAAAAGAAGAGAGAGAAAAAAGAGAGAGAGAAGAGAAAAGAAGAGAGAAGGGGGAGAAGAAGAAAAAAAAAAGGAAAAAACCAGAAAAGTGAGGGAGGAAAATTTTCCTCCCTTTTCTATTTTGGGACCGGTTTTCCCAAATTTAGAAGGAGTGAGGTTTTCCCTCCTTATCTGGGCCCTGAGTGGTGGGTGCCCGGAGTAGGTTGGGCCCGGGATTACCCGCCCGTGATCATGGTGCCCGTGGGTATGGTGATCATGGTGCCCGTGGTTGTGGTGATTGTGGTGAAAAAGGTTGCGAAGGAGGGAGTCGGCCTCGATGTGGAAGAGAGAACGCCAGAAATGGTAAGGACTGAAAGGGGGGCCGTGATTGTGGTGACTCGAGTGAGACCAGGGATGGTGGTGACTGTCGTGTTGGGAAGGACCCTGTTTGTAATGGTGAGGTGAATCATACTTGTGGTGACTGAGGGGTTCATGAGTGTGATAATCGTGGTGAGGAGAGTGATATGAGGGTTCGTCAAACCCATGTTGTCTGCGGTGAGACCCCGAATAGCCGTGTCTGTCTGGCAATAAGTAAACATGAGGATTGTGTTTTCCTAAGACCCTGTGCGAACCGTGGGCATCTGAGCCTTTTCCTCCCAGCAGCAAGAGAGAAGTGAGTTTGCCCTGGCCTGTGGCACTGTGCTGGGGAACTCCTGCTGGGGTAGCTGAAGGAATCCTGTCGGTAGGAGGATGTAACTGCCCATGGGACGAATTGTGACTCCGACCCGGGTGCCACGGAGGAGAAACTGTGATTTCGCTGCCCATAAACAGGCGCAGAAGAAGAAGAACTGCCAAGGTGCCCATGGCCGGGAAGCCCATGATTCGGATGCCCATGGTCAGAAGAAGAACCGTAATTTAAACGGCCGTGGTCTCCTTCCCCACGCCAAGGAGGACCTCGGAGGCCAGGAGAATGGCTGTGACTTCGATGCTCATACCCAGGGACCGAATCTTGACTTCGACGCCAAGGGAGAGGATCGGCTGCCGCCTCAAGGCAGATGGCTGAGGAAAAAATGGGTTGTCAGTGTTGCAGATATCACGAGGTAGAAAAGGGAAAGGGGGAAGAAATAGTTGGAAGAGAGAAAATAAGGAGAAAGAGAAGAATCACGAGGTAGAAATGGAAAGGGGAAGAAATAGAGGGAAGAGAGAAAATAAGGAGAAAGAGAAGAATCACGAGGTAGAACGGGAAAGGGGGAAGAAATAGTTGGAAGAGAGAAAATAAGGAGAAAGAGAAGAATCACGAGGTAGAAAGGGAACGGGGAAGAAATAGAGGGAAGAGAGAGAGAAAGGAGAAAGAGAAGAATCACGAGGTAGAAAAGGGAACGAGGCAGAAGTAGAGGGAAGAGGGAGAGAAAGGAGAAATGGAGAAGAATCAAGAGGTAGAAAGGGAACGGGGAAGAAATAGAGGGAAGAGAGAGAGAAAAGAGAAATGGAGAAGAATCACACAAAAGAAAGGGAGAGGAAACTGGGAAAAGAGAAAGAAAATTGAAGTAACAGAAAAAACAAGAAATAGCAAAGAATCATAAAATACAAGAGAAGAAATGAACCAAAGAGAAATAAAGAAGACTCAGAAAAAAGGAGGGAAGAAATAAACAAGAGACAAAATAAAGAGAAATAAGGAAACAAAAAAAAAAAAAAAAAAAAAAAAAAAAATGCACTTAAGATAAAATATAAGAAACAACCTCAATAAGAAACAACAAAATAAAATTAACGAAACACTGCATAAAGAACAAAGAAGAATAAGAAGAATATTCTGTTTTATCGCAAGTAACTGGAAAACAAATGACACACGACGCCTTAAAATGCGCGCCCTTCACGTCAATCGATAACAATAACTTATAAGATAGGGTCAATGATAACAGTATTGATTAGATAATTGATGACACTGGCATGCACACAGACTCAGGGAAATAAACATGCGTGTCCGTTTACGAGCACACAAACACATACACATTCATTTTTTTTTCTCTCTCTCTAGCTGTCTCCCCTTCTCTCCACCCCCCCCCCCCCCTTCTCTCTCTTTCTCTCTCTCTCTCTCTCTCTCTCTCTCTCTCTCTCTCTCTGTGTCTCTGTCTCCTTCTCTCTCTCTCTCTCTCTCTCTCTGTGTCCCCTTCTCTCTCTATCTCTCTGTCTCCTTCTCTCTCTCTCTCTCTCTCTATCTCCTTTTCTCTCTATCTCTGTCTCCTTCTCTCTTTCTCTGTGTCTCCTTCTCTCTCTCTCTCTCTCTCTCTCCGTTTCCTTCTCTCTCTCTCTCTCTGTCTCCTTCTCTCTCTCTCTCTCTCTCTCTCTGTCTCCTTCTCTCTCTCTCTCTCTCTCTCTCTGTCTCTATCTCTCTCTCACCCTTCCTGTACTTCTGCAAATTCTAAAATCCTAATATTAATGACACCAATGTCAACCTAAAATGTATCTAGCCGTGTGTCTTTCTGTCCGTCTCTTTCTTACTCCCCCCCCCCCCCCTTCTCTCTCTCTCTCTCTCTCTCTCTCTCTCTCGTATACACAATCTTATACACAAACTTCCGAGCACCCGTGATGTAACCTTGATTTCTTGGTCGCTGAGCCAAATTTTCCTTATTGTCTGTCAAGTGTTTTTGTTATGCCTTATCTCCCTTGACATCCGGTATATAATTATGATTCATAATATGTAAAAAAAAAAAAAAAAAAAAAAAAAAAATCGAAATTTACTGAAGAAAAATGCATTTCTTGTTGCTAATAGGCTTTATTTGCAATTATTTCAAGTCGTGTGAGCGGAGCATCGTCGCTGCCGGGCGTACGAAAACCCATCGAGTTAAAGTGACGTACCGCTTGAACAAAACCGTCACACACAGAGCGTTTTTACGTGTACAAGTAATAGTATAATTACCATGGTAATTAAGTTTTAAATAGCTTGCACCCAATGCCACATCACATGCTAGAATTATGGGTTGTAACTTAATTGTCCAAAAAAAAAAAAAAAAAAATATATATATTTTACTGCCTTTGCAAAAGTTACTTGATTGGCTTCCACATTCCTACCATGCTGTATCATTATATTTTACATTATATTATCCACATAGTTGTGATGTTAGCCTTTATAATTGGTAAAATATAATCCAATAATGATGGTAACAATGGCAATTATGATAATGATTATAATAAAATAATACAAATTGTGCTGATCTATTATTTACATTTTTCATTCTTATATAGTTATACCGATAACAATAATAGTGATGATAATGATAATGATAAATGTTATCATTATTATGATTAATATTATTTTGTTATCATTATCATTATTATTATCATTGTTATTAGAATTGTTAGCATTATCATTCTTACCATATATTATCAAAAGCATTATATGGAAAACAAAAGAAATATTAATATTTTAGCATTTGTGAAGCTTTATTCGAAGGACCACTTGCTGCCTGTCATAATGTACGCAAATTCGAATGCATTGCTCTGGCTGTGACTTTAACTTCGACAGTATTTATTCATCTATCTATTTAATGATAATAATGATAGAAATAAGAATGATTACAGTGATCATAACAATTATAACAATTAGAATAGTAACAATTATAATAATTATAATGATACTAATCATCATCAGTATTATCCAAATGCTAATTATAATAATGATAATAATAACAACAATACAACAACTACTACTTCTACTACTACTAATAATAATTAAAAAAAAAAAAAATAATAATAATAATGATAACACTGATAAAAATAACAATGATAATAACAGCAATTATAATAATAACAATGGCAATAATAGTAAGAATAACAATGGTAATAATAATGATAATAATAATGATAATAAAAACAACAACAACAATAAATTCCATACACAATAGTAATGATGATGAAAATAATAATAATAATAATAATGATAATGAAAATGATAATAATAATAATAGTAATAATAATAATAACAATAATAATAATAATGTTAATAATAATATTAATTATAGATAATGGTAATAACAGTAATCATAATGTTGATTATGATAATGGTATTTGAAATAATAATAATGATAATAATAATAATAATAATAATAATAATGATGACAATAATGATAATGGTAATGATAATACCAACAATAATAACGATAATAATAATTATTATAATAACAATAATAATAATAATGATAATAATAATAATAAAAATAATAATAGCAATAATAATGATAATGATGATAATAATAATAATGATAAAAATTGCAAATCCGTCCGTGTGTTCATGCGTGTGTGTGCATTCAAACATGCATGCATCATGTGTGTGTACATGTGTGTGTGTGTGTGCATCATACACACACAAGCAAGCAAGCGCGCACATGCGGTCATAATAATGATGATGATGATGATAATGATTGTGATAATAATAATAATAATAATGATAATAATGATAATTATTATTATAATGATAGCAATAATGACAATAATAATGATAATAATAATGAACAATGAAATCGGTAATAATAATGATACTAATATTAATAAAATAATAATGATAATACTAACAATAGTAATAATAATATTGATGACGATGATAATGATAATGACAATGATAATGATAATTATAATACTAATAATGACAATGATAATGCCAATAATAATGACAATAATCATAATAATGACGATGATAATGATAATGACATTAATATTGATGATGATGATAATAATAATGATAATTTGGATAATAATAATAATAATAATAATAAAATAATAATAATGATAATAGTAATAATAATAGTAATAATAATAATAATGATAATGATAATAATAATGATGCTAATAATAATAACAATAATAAGATAATAATAATAACAACAATGATAATAACAATAATAATAATAATAATAATAATAAAACAATAATAATAATGACAATAATAATGTAATACTGATAATGATGATAAAGATAACAAAAAAATAATACTGATAGACAGGAATAATAGAATAATTATAATAACAATCATTATAAGAATGATAATGATATAGATATGAACTAAGATAACAGCAAAAATAATAATGATATTAATAATAACGATGAAGATTATGATAATGATAAAGAAAATGATAATGATGATATTAATGAAAGTTGAAATAATTCAGTGATGCTGGTAATTAGGATAGCAATGATATCAATAATGATAATTTTGATGAAAGTAATAATAATAATGATGATAATAACAATAATAATAGAAATAATAACTGATGATAATAATAATAATGACAATAATGATAGTAAGGATAATTATGGTAACAAAAATAATAACAATAATGATAAAAATAACTATAATAATAATAATAATAATAATAATAATGATAATAATACTGATAATAATAATAAAAGTAATAATAACAACAATAATAGTAATGATAATGACAATAGAAATAACGATGATAATAATAGCAATAATAATGAGAATAGTAATAAGGATAATAATAATAGTAATAATTATGATAATAATAGTACCAATAACAATGATGATGATGATAACAATGATAATAATAATAATAATAATAATAATAATAATAATAATAATAATAATGATAATAATAATAATGATAATAATAAAAAAAAATAATAATAATGATAATAGCGATGATGATGATGATAACAATGATAATTATAATAATAATAATAATAATGATAATGATAATAATAAAACAAAAATAATAATTATGATAATAACGATGATGATGATGATGATAATAATAATAATAATAATAATAATAATAATAATAATAATAATAATAATAATAATAATAATAATAATATTAATGATAATAATATTAACAATAATAACAATGATAACAATGATAATAATAATAATACCAATAATGATAATAAGGATAATAATGAGAACAATAATAACAATGATAATAATAGCACCACTAATGATGAAGATGGTAAAAATGATAATAATAATAATAACAATAAAAATAATAATAATAATAATAATGATAATAATAATAGTAACAACAATAAATAATGATAATGATAATAATAATAATAGAAATAATAATATTAATAATGATCATAATAATGATGATAATGATGACAGTAATAATAATAGTAATAATGATAATAATAATAATAATAATAACAACAATAACAAATAAAAATGATAATTCAAATCACAAAATCGTTCTGTTAAATTATTTCAGATATATATATCTAGTGCACACTAAATCAAATGTCAGATGTATATATATGATGACGATTAAATCTCAGTGTGGATATTTTGTGCAGTAATCTTTTGTTACTTCTGTCTGAAAACAACAATAATTTCAGCACGAAGGTATCTTAGAGAAACATTAGAACTTACCCGCCAATATTACAGGCACTAGTACCCTCATGGCAGTACCTTGGTATAAGTATTGCCTCTTATAAGAACTAATAGCGAAGTGCAATGGTTAACAGCTTAGTTTCCAGCGCCTGAACACGACGAGAACACAGGAGTGACTGGGTTATCGCGTGGAAGTCGGAGAACTTTAATGAACCATTAATAAAAAAATGATTAAGAAGTAGATAAAAAATACTGTTCAGTGTTCAAGGAGGTTGTGCGTTTCGAGCTCCACACTTCATAGTAGATAAGATTTTGGATCAAGGAGCTGAATCTTTTATTTTTCTTTTTCTTATGTGTTTTAGTAATATTTGTTTTAGGGAAAATTGTGATAAGGGTTATTCGGATGTGTATCGGGTTGGAGATAAAATTTAAAAGAACTTAAGTAAAGCCCTTTACCTGATAGCAGGCCCTCCCTTTATATAATACTTCTGAA
>NC_061854.1:2842026-2844526 GCF_019202785.1 Penaeus chinensis
TTCATGCCAAAAATATAATTTATATATACATTATTATTTTCTATCTTTCTAACGTTGTGATTATGAAGTCCAACATTTGAGTTATTGTTATATACATTTCTTCCGGAAACATCATGCAAAAAAACTATAATTTCGTGCGCCAAGTAAATAAGTGTAAACATACATACGGAAGAGTTATTGATCATCGGAGTAATAAAGAAAGCATTGTTTAGCTGAATATTTGGCATCAAAGAAGTTTATAATAAAACAGATCTAAGAAATCTGTGATATTGCAATAAATGCTTAGCTATTTCATACAGAGAAACTAAGGGTTCCTTATAAGAGTTTCTTTCACGCTGCATGCTCGGCCATCAAGATAAACATCGTTGTTTGTCATCTGTCAACTCAATTTACATTTAACATATATTTGATTCAATAACTATAGATTATAGGAAACAATGAAGATACTAAAATTCCCCGGTTTTAGATATGGAAAAAGCATGTTATAGTCAAATAAAGGACTAAGTCATAAACTGTATTTAAATCCGGTTTCAAACCCGTACAGATAGATAAATAGATAGATGGATAGATAGAATAATAAGTAAAAAGATCAATAAGTTGATAGACAGAGATACAAGGTACTTTAAAACGTGTGACGCCATAATATGACGGCTGATTTTGTTTCGATAATGACTTCGGAGCCTTACGATATTATGACAGTTAATAAATTATTATTGGCAAATAATAGTGGTTTATGTCGGGAAAGCTTCATGGAAATTAACTGCGCACATGAATGAATGAACTGAAACTTGTTATATATACGAAGTTATTCTTACAGAGCCCTGTTAAAAAAAAGTTTCCAAAAGAAATGAAATAGTTAATGGATTGTTCTTAATCTATTGCAAATGTATTTCAGTGCAATACTTTTTATAACCAGGAAAATTCTGATTTATTTATTTTTCATTGACTTCTACGGAACGGAGAGACTGTGTTGTAAATAATACATGTATATTATGCATAACATCTTTTCCAGAGAAAGTTTTATATAAGAAATTTCTCTATATGATGAATGCATTGCATAATAAATCGTTCATATATATACACTACTGGCCAAAATTAACCGGCCACTATTTCACTTTTAGCTAAATTCTGATTCAAGGTTCAATTATTAGCCTGGCAATATTGCAAACGCAATGATATTGATAGAATATCAATAGCAATGTGTTGAGGGATAGTTTGATATATATTTAGGCTTATAACTTCTCAGTTTGTCTAATAATATAGAGATTTTTGAATTGTGGAGCGAGAAACACTAAAAATTTACAGATTATTGGCAAACTTTGAGATTGCCAAACAGCCTCGCTTGGACTAGCCTCGCTTTGCTTTTGGATCCTTGTTGCCTGGATACTCATAACAAGCACCCAGTGACCAAGCTTCTGCAATTTTCATCGATTTTTCAACGTTTTTACTGCAGTTTCTCGAATTTTTGTTGTAAGTAAATATTTTTTCATCTTGAAATTGTGCTTTAATTCTTATTTGAAGTTTTTGAGGCTTTAAATTGAAAATAGATCGTCTTAGGACACTTTTGCAAGACTTAGGCCTATTTAAAGATGATTTTGCTTGTCAGGTTATGATGGCTCCAGTTCCTAGACTGAGTATTGAAGACAGGATGAGAGTAGTTGTTCTCCATGAGGAAGGCTACAGTTACAATAAAATTGCCCAAAAGTTGAAAATTGCAAGATCCACTGCTCAGCAGATAGTGAAGAAGCACCAAGAAACAGGCACAGTGAAGGACAGGGAAGGCAGAGGCAGAAAGAAGATCACCACAAAGAGAGAAGAAAGAGTTATCATCAAGGAGGCACTAAGAGACAGAAGGAAAACATCAAAGTCATTAGCAAATGGGCTAAGAGATAATTTTAATATCAATGTTAGTGACAGGACAGTTAGAAGAAGGCTTCTGCAAAGTGGATTAAAGTATTGTAGAGCAAAGAAGAAACCATTGTTGACAGAGAAGGCAAGGAATAAGAGACTGCAATGGGCAAAAGCGCACACTGACCAAGATTGGAGCAAAGTTGTTTTTAGTGATGAGAGTAGATTTTGCCTTGTCAGTGACAGGCCAGTATCAGTAAGGAGGAGAAAGGGTGAGGAATACCTTCCTGAATGCCTCAATCCTACTATGAAACATGGAGGTGGTGGAATTATGGTCTGGGGCTGCATAACTAGCAAAGGAGTTGGCCGACTTTACAAGATTGATGGGACGGTGAATGGGGAATATTACATAAAAATTTTGAAATACTGTGCTATTCCATCTCTTAACCACCATTTTGATGATGGAGAAGCAGTATTCCAACAGGATAATGCTCCCTGCCACACTGCAAAGGCTGTTCAAACTTGGATGACCAAGAATAAGCTGAAAGTTTTGCCGTGGCCAGGGAACAGCCCAGATATGAACCCCATAGAGCATGTTTGGGACTTTATTGATGATAAGATCAAGTCTATTCATTTTAAAAACAAAGATGAA
>NC_061854.1:2852026-2862026 GCF_019202785.1 Penaeus chinensis
AGTAATGTTTTTTTTTTTTTTTTTGTACGATGGGAAACTAAAACAGGTTACATTGTATTAGTGCATAATATAACCAGTCATTGTCTTAAATCAGGAAAGGAGTTTGTGTTAACCTTTTATTTTTTATCATTCTTAAAATGTGTTAATTAGTTATTGTTACTTATGTTACATTTGCCTATCAGGTGATACATTGTAGTAATTGTGGTTTTTATGTTTTAATTACTTCCAGTTGCTCATTCAGATCTTCAGATTCATTACTGCAGTTTCTACCATTAGCTGTCTGTTTTTTTGTGTTTGGAGTTTTTACATATTTTGGCATGATTTTTGCAAGAATAAGTTTTTTTAAGTTTTAGTCATTGTTAATCGGTCCTAAGGTTTGATGGTATTTATTCATTCAATGATTTTTAATGTGTAATGGAGGCTAAAGAGAAAATGTCCCTTTCCCACAGCATATGGGGAGAAGTATCCTGTGATGACAATAACAAGTCTTTGCCCAAGTACGACTTTGATCAGGAATATGCTGACAGAGTAAGTTGTTGTTTTCATTAAAGTAAGAAATAGCATCAGTTTTATTTACGTTTGTGAGCTATCAATCAGTTTTGCTTTGATATTTATTTCCTGATATCGTTAATGATCAGTATTCTGGTTTTGTTAGTTCAAATTATTCATTTATTTTTTTTTAGATATTTTTTCTTTCTTTTCTCTTTTTTGTTTTTTAGTGGATATTGTGAATGAGTCTTAAGGGTTGCAGCAATATACAATATGTAGTATACAATAAATATAGAGACATGGTGACATATTGAAAGTAGTAGGCAAAACCTTGCCTTAAAGAAATTACCAAAAAAATAAATTTTCATTATTTAATATTTCAATTTGATTGCCTGCAGGTTGCAAGGAAACTGGGGATAGATGGAAGGGATCAGTTGAGAACGGACAGTAATAATGGCATCGTGCCGCATCACCCCAGAAGGAAAGAAGAGTCCTTGGGCCTCGCATCGTCTCCTGGGCAAGCCAGTTCATTACCCCAAGCCCAGGCTGCAGAGTTGAATGGGAACGAACGGCTGCGGAGAATTTCCTGTGAGTGATTGTCCTGGGTGCTAAGTCCTGTTCACTGGTGTTATAGGGGTTGTTTGTCTGGTTACTTCATTGCATGTGTGATGGACTAAAGGTGGTCTGTTAGTACAGTTGTAATAAATCTTGCTATTTTTGACATGTGTATTGGTTATGTGTGCACTTAGGGACCAGTAGGGTAGTGTCCTTTACTTTACTTGCCTTATATAAGTCCTTGTGAGTATGAGAGTATATGACATAAAACATACTGTCATGACATTGAAGAAGAAGAGAATAAGGAGGTTTATTGAGGAGGTGTATGGCTCAGCCTTCTAACCTTGTATTCATTTTATAATATTGAGGGTGAGAAGTGAAGGCCAGTAAATTATTTGTTCTGTGCTTGTTTAAAAGTATTAGGGTAGTTAAAATGAGACATATGAATATAAAACTGAAAATGTTCTTGTCTAAAAATTCTATCAGCTGACTTGATAGTCTGAGAACAGCAGATGTGGATGATTAACTGAAAATAACATACGAACAGAGTAAAGCACTAATGCTCAATTTTCTGAGTTTAGTTTGAGTGCTGAGCCAGTTGATAGATGGGCCACTACAAGTAGATACCAGACCTGGCTGACAGAAAACATTTGATGTAACACTATCAGTTTTTATTATATTTGAGTACAGTCATTCACTCAGAGCTAGGAGACAGTTTCATATAAGATATTTAGAAATTTCTTAAAACTAAATTTTGTTTTACCATATTTCAGGTAATTCAGATACTGCAAATGAGTGTAATGTACCTGTAATCCCCTACAAGGAGCTAGAAGAAGCCACAGCAGTATGGAACACAGATAACCTCCTGGGACGTGGTGGCTTTGGAACCGTCTTCAGGGGCACTTGGAAGAACACCCAGGTGGCTATTAAAAGGATTGACCCGGTAAGGATTTGGACCTGGAACGTGACTGGTTTGTGACTCTGAATTAATCTTTTTGCAGAGTTTTATGTATGCGTATGTATCTGTAATTATTTACTTACTTTCCTTTCGTGCTTAAAAAAAAAAAAAAAAAAAAAATGTGTACAAGATGCAATTCTTTGATGTAATAGAAACAACTTGAAGTTTTAAAGTTTTATGCGAATGAAGGAGGAGAGGAAAGAGTGCAAATCAGAATGCAGTCGTAGAGTTTATGATGATATTCTATAATTGCATTGTTAGATATTTATTCCTAATGTGTTTTCAGCAAGGGAATGCTGCACTAGATAGCAAGCAACTACATGTTACACAGAGTTTTGATGAACTAAAACGTCTACAGTCCTATCGCCATGATAACATCTTACAGGTAACCTTTACTGTTTTGTTTTTTTTCCCCTTCCTTCCTTCCTTCCTTCCTTCCTTCCTTCCTTCCTTCCTTCCTATGTAACTATATTCCTGCTCATTTGAATTCTAATGATGACAAAGTGTTTTATTATGACTTGGCATCCTGTTATAACTCTCTCATCTTCCAGGTTTATGGCTACTCAGCAGATCCAGATCAGCCTCTGTGCTTGGTGTATCAGTATATGCCTAATGGTTCCGTAGAAGATAGACTGCAGTTTAGGGTGAGTTAGGGATAGATATTGTTGGTATTCTGATAAAGTTCTTGTAAAAAAAAATTTTTTGCTTAATTTGTTTATTTCAGGCAGTGAGGGAATTTTGCAATCTCACAAATCATTTTTCACCTGTGCACTTATGTTGACTTTCTTTGCATGTAGAGGATTGGAGGAAGTCCCACAAAAGCTCTCACGTGGTGGCAGCGATACAGAATAGCCTGGTGCACGGCCAGAGGGCTCCAGTATCTCCACACCGTTAAAGACAAACCATTGATCCATGGAGATGTTAAGAGGTATTTATTATTTTTTCTTGTACCTTCTTTACCAATTCTTCATTTTTATATTAGTGTATTTGTAGTGTTGTGTATATCTGCATACATGTAAGATGTGTCTATACATTGTCTTATAGTAGTTATGCCTTTAAACTCGATATTTGGATTTGATGTAAAATATAATTGCCTCTTACCTTACAGTGCGAACATCTTATTAGACCAGAACTACGAAGCAAAATTAGGAGACTTTGGACTTGCAAGGGAAGGGAAGAGCCAAGTCACAAGTATGAAGGTGAGGTTTTGATTTTGTGTTACTTGTCTGGCATTAAGACCATTCCTTATTTGCTACATACATACATACATATATGTATGTATGTATGTATCTATCTATCTATCTATCTGTCTATCTATATATATATGTAATATATATATAATATATATATAATATATATATAATATATATATAATATATATATAATATACATATAATATACATATAATATATATAATATATATAATATATATAATATATATATAATATATATAATATATATAATTTATATATATATAAATATAAATATATATATATATATATATATATACACACATATATATAAATAATATAATGTATATATATATATATATATATATATATATAAATATATATATATATATATATATATATATATATACATAAATATAAATAATATAATGCATATATATAAATATATATATATATATATATATATATATATATATATATATATATATAAATAAATAAATTAATATATATATATATATATATATATATATATAAATAATATAATGTATATATATATATATATATATATTATATATATATATATATATATATATATATATATAAATAATATAATGTATATATATATATATATATATTATATATATATATATATATATATATATATATATAAATAATATAATGTATATATATATATATATATATATATATATATATATATATATATATATATATATATATATATATATATATATATATAAATTTCAAAAGGACAAACTGTACTGTGAGTCATCATTTTGCCACTTGTGCTGCTTGTCCACAATACTTTCTGTGAAATAGGACGTTATTGGACATTATACAAACATTATATAACATAGCTTCATGAGATACTGTATTATACCTGTTATAACTAAATGGAACTAGCTTTGCTGCCTTTGAGAGCCATGATGCATTTCACAATAATGAATAGGAAAGAATATAGAAAGGAGTGATATGCTACCGTACTCAGTACACTCGTAAGGTGCACAAGATTACATGTGTGGACAGAAATGTATGCTGCAGTACTCAATATAATATATATATATATATTTATGGATACCATAAATATATATAATATTATCAGATAGTTGAATGTTGCCTGAATGAATGTTAAGCAGTGCATGACTTTAAAGTTCAGAAGATCTGAGAAATTTCCAGAAACATTCAAAACAAGTACATGGGAGCATTAGTTATGAACTTATCTGCTAGTACCTGAGGAGTAACCTAATCTCTGTGACTTCAGTACATTGAAAATCATAAGTCAAATAAACAACAAAGTACATGCTGATCAACCAGTGGTTTATTTTTGCACTTTTTGTAATTATTTTCTTGGTAGTTGTTACAAGTATGATCAAATAATGTCTTCCAAACCTTTAAGCTATAAATATATGCCAGTGAACTTGCAAATTTGTGAGAAATTAAAGAACTGTACCTTCCAGGTGTCACGAGTTCATGGAACCAAACCATACCTGCCAGCTGATTACCTAAGGTCAAAGAAACTGTCAGTTAAAGTGGACACGTACAGTTACGGCATTGTGCTCTTCGAATTGTGCACAGGTTTGAGGGCCTACGACGAGAAGAGAGAGAGAGGAAAGTTTCTGGTTAGTATGGGGTACATTTTGATATTTGCTTAGGAAGGCTGTTGGATGTCTATTTAGGGTTGAAATTAAGGAATACATATATAATTTTTTTTTGTTTTATTGTTTTTACATGCAAGTATGGATAGTACTGATGGTTTTGTCTTTCATAATCATTGCCTTTCACTAATATGCATGTTTGAACTACACATATGGACAGGATGTTGCAGGGTATTTAAAATAATTTTCCATTGTGGAAACAGAAAGAGCTCGTGGATGATACAGCAAATGAAGAAACTCTCCGAGACAGAAATGCAGGACCTGAGTTAGATGGAGAAGTTTTTAAGATGCTCTTCAAGCTTGGAAGGGTAAGTACTTCTACATGAAGTGTTTTGAAACCTCCCTTTAGCAAATTTGAAAACTTTACTTCTATTTGTGGCATAGGATTCAACTTTTTTTGAGACTAAATTCCAGAAAATTCCTCGTATGTTCATTCTTTCAAATTCTTGTACACTTTTGTCTTCTCAATACTGTTATGGCTGCTAGTCAGATTTTTTTTATTTTTAGGTTTTTAAATTTATTTATTTATTTATTTTTTGTAGGAGTAATGGTATTTTTCCTCTCTTGTACTTTTAGGACTGTGTAAAGTTAATTTCAACTAAACGGCCAGACATGACAACGGTCTTCAAGGAATTGGAAAGCTTTGGTCAAGTGCTCGACAGGAATGCTCAAGCAAGAAGTAAGATATGACAGTTCCTCAGTTATACATAATTAATTAAAAGTATTTGCTGATATCCATCCTCCTCCTCAAGTTCCCCCGCTCCCCTCTTCCTCCCACTCTCTTCCAACACAATCTCCTCCATGTGCACCATTCCCTCTTTTTTCCCCATTTTCCCTATCACTCCGACCTGGGTGCTTATGTCTTCCTGATACTTCACCACCGTCCCCCGTTCCCTTGTCTCATTTCCCTGATTCTTCTCGTCCTACTTCGCCAATACCCATCTCTACCCGTAGTACCTGTTGATTTTTTCATAATGGCTCTTTTGCAGTGTCCCTCTTCTTTCCTGAGACACAGGTACTCTCCATTTTATCCAATTGCCCTATGCCCTTAACCCTTTCCTCTTTTACTAATCCCCACCTCACTCCATTTGCTCCCCCCTCTTTACCCTTTTCACTACCACATTATCCTAGGATGCTTTATAACCTTTGGCATCTAACTTATTTTATCCTAATCTTTAACTTATTTTTACCCTTTTCACCACAATATTTTGCCATAGTGCTATATGACCTTCGATGTCTAGGGTAATTTATTTGTTTTAAATATTAACCATTAACTGTTTATCAAAGCAGTGAAGTTCAACAATTTCACTGCTTCAGGGTAGAGGGGGGGGAGTAAGGTCAATAAAATCCTCATCTGTAAATCTCATAATCAGAGTCTTCATTTGTTAGTTCATCAGTTGCTGTGGGAATCTCTACTATATCAATCACTTCAGCTGTGTCAGGTGTCAAATTTTCTTCTGTGTGGTTCAAAGCTCCATATAGAAAAAGAAGGCAAATATTGAAGAAAACTTTGTCATGCATAAGAACTACTTATAACACAGATGAGTGAATGAGTAGAAAATACAGTAAGGTGTAATGATACAAATGCAATAGCCTCCCCAATCTCATGCAAGGAAAAGATATACTAATGATCATATAGTTTAAATAAAGTTATATCTTGGGATAAGAAATGACAAAGTCATTTTGGTGTTAGTAAAAGTTTTGGCATATTTCACGTGGTGGTGAGGTAAACCTGCTAGATCTTGGGTATTTATGGCTGATAATCAGTTTACTCACTTGTTTTGATACATCTACATTCATAAAGAAATTGTTTGTACTGTGTGAAGTCTTGAGTTAGCAGTTCATGTAGAAAATAGGTATATATATTGTTACATAGTTTGCTTTATACAGTGATAGGAATTTCATTACTTTGCAGATATGTAAGTGTTCAGTTTTACATATATCTTTGTCAGATGGATATTTCTATGAAAAAAATGTGTTATGTTAAACTGGAGTTACTACTCATTTTCTTGCTGAATTTACTGTCAGTGTGTGGATGGTTTCATAATCTCTTGTATTATTATTAATATTTATTATTGTCTTAATCCTTATATTTTACACCATTTCAGAAATATCCTTAGGTGAAACAAGCTCAGGAGCCACAACACCATATATGCTGCAGATCTTCCACGACACGGCCGGGTCGATGCAGTCCCCGTCTGTGTCACCATCAACACAGCCTTCCCTTGCAGCCTCAACTATACCAACTTACCCGTCTCCCTCTTCCCCTTCCTTCTTGCCGCCGCACTCGCCGGTTCCCTCTGTTGTGCCAGGGAGCTCAGTCATGCCTCACTATCCACAACATCCCGTGGTATTTCCTAATGGTCCAATGCTAGTCAATGGAGGAGTCCCTTACCGAAATCAGTATCCCCACGCAGGATCACCAGCCTGGAAGCCAGTAGTTGCAGGTAACTTGTATATGCCTCAGCACGGTATGCCCGTCCACATGCCCCATATAAACGTGAGTCCGCCTAAAAACGACAGCGCAGGGCAGGATCCACCGAGTTACAGTGAAACCATAATGAAGAATCCTGGTGGTGCTATGGGAGGGGCATGTCCCGTGTCTCCACTGTTGCCCCAGGTTTTGGCCCTCGATATAAATGCCAAGTCCTCGGGCAATACAACCACCAGTTCTGTGTCCTCAGAAAGTGACTATGGCAGTTCTGAATCAAGCATGATAGCCACCACCACACACAATTTGGGTTATGCAAATGGCTATTACAATGCTGGAGGTGCAGCAGGAGTGCCAGTTATCCCAACAGTAGTCCACCCGGCAGCCCTTGCCTATAATGACAACAACGCGGGAGTTGCAATAACTCCCTTAATCACCGAACTGGGTATGAAGTCAGCTGAACAACCTTCTATGTCAGAGTCCTCAAAATTGCCGTCTGCTGTTGGGAAGAAATCATTCTTATAGTTTGCAGGAAACTCATGTTTTACTGTTCAAATTCAGCACTTATACAGTGCTCATATCTAGTTTAGTTAATTTTTTTGACAGATTTTAAATATTATTTATATAAGAAATTCTTGAAGTTTCAGAGACAATAGCAATTCAAGACAGAAGTTTAAATAAAAAATAGTTTTATTTATC
Organism: Penaeus chinensis; assembly: GCF_019202785.1. Classification (NCBI taxonomy): domain Eukaryota; kingdom Metazoa; phylum Arthropoda; class Malacostraca; order Decapoda; family Penaeidae; genus Penaeus; species Penaeus chinensis. Next base: position 2,860,022 of record NC_061854.1, read on the forward strand.
TAAGTAGAAAAAAATTATATTTTAAATAATTGATTTCAGATAGATAATCTGTAAAGCTTAGGGTTTATATGGAAGGTAAAAATGTTTCCTCTAGAAAGATAGATATATGTACAATAACTGATTTTCAGTTATGGCACTCTTTCCTTCCTATAGTTTAATACATACTTTAGCTATTTTGATAAAAAGGAAGATATTGAAGCATGTTACATTTATAAGTGCATTACTCTTTTAATAAAGCCGACTTGAATATTAGGATATTAGGTAATCAGGTAAACATATACTGATACCTATTACTTTCATGTACTTTTTTTTTTTTATGCATAATTAGCATTAAGACACATTAGAATCTGTCGACCAAACTGCTAAAGCTACCATAGCCTGCTTGACTACCTAGTTCACCTCATGAGAAGTCTGAATCCTGGAAGGGCAGATGTACATTCTCTTGTCTTTGCTTATCAACAATAGCTTAGCTTTCTTTGTCATGAACTTATTCATTTGCTTTGTTATAAGACCTAGATTCAGTCCTGGAGTAAGCTGAATAATGTCCTGTCTTTGTGTATATATATATATATTTTTTTTAATTGTTCTAGGTACACAGTAAGGTCAGTCTTAGGTTCATTAGAAGTAATTGCTTTTGGAAGGTATGGAGACTTTTTATCTTTATAGATTTTGAGAAATGTGGCGAGTAATCTTGTTACTGAATTATGTAGAGTAATTTCTTCATATAGGTATGTATAGCTGCATATAGGTTATTTACATTTGTAATGTATAGAAATTAATAAGTGTATTATATCCCCTTCATATATAATTTGTTATACTTTTATATAAATTTATTTTGTGCAGGTTACAAAATGCTTTTCTTGTGATAAATTGTTAAATCAGTCTGCTAGGTTTTGAGATAAAGGACTTCCTCATCTTTTCTCATGTTTGATAAATGAGCAATATTCTAATGTGAAAAGGTGCTTCCTTGATTTTTGGTTTGATTATTTGTACAGCAGTGGTCACATGAAATGGTTTGTTGTGGAATTTTTGTTGTTTTATAACTGAGATAAGATTTGTACTGAATAGGATTTCACTCCTCTGTGAATCCATTGATAAAATAGCGAGAGTAAATGTGGAACAATTAGTGGAAAATAAGACGGCAAGAAAGGGCATGGTGATAGTGTGTTGCAAGAGGGGTTTTGGGTAGTACAAATGATATTAATTTAGGACCTTTGACCTTATTACAAGTTTCTTTTAAGTGAGGGAAAAAAAACCCAAAAAACTTGTCTCCTTTGGTGGCCTTCTCTTTCTGCATTTTACACTATGCTTGTATAGTGCAGTGCAAAGCAATAGTGCATCACAGTATCTGTTTCTTTGGCATTTATTTTCACCTAAAAAGGAAGGGAATGATTTATGAATAAATTATAATAAATTCTGTTATAGTTCCTCCAGTTCTACTAAGCAACCATTTTCATCAGAGAATGAAGATTGTTGCAGCAACTGATTTATGTTTTTCTAATGAAGGATGACTGATGTAAAATTATGATTCTGCAAGCATGTTAGAGTTGCTATTTGGGAAATGAGTTGTCAGAAGCACTTGTGTTGTGGTACTGAAGCACTGTCTGCCATCCCCTAAGCTCGCCAGCCATTTTTGGTTAGTCTGTTGGCTTCATTTGAGTAAAGATGTAAAATTAATGTTCAATCTCTGATCTCAAATGGTTTGTTACGGCCTTATGCAACATCAACTTAGACAATATATTCTGTTTGGTAGATACTTAGTTTGGAACCAAGTTATAAACAGAATTCTGTTTGGTAGTTGAGTGTGTCAGTGAATGGTCACACAAGTAATGGTGCAGGTTAGTGTTTAACTATATTCCAGGTGGCATGTGAATATTGCATGGTACGCCTGTCCCGTTTTCCGTGGGCACGTACGGTCATGCCGCACATGCTGTGGTGCCTACATGATCCCCTGGCAGCAGGGCCCGGCCCACTATGAATACAGCTCGGAAGAGAGGGCTTTCAC
>NC_061854.1:2869526-2884526 GCF_019202785.1 Penaeus chinensis
GAGGAGGAGAGGGAGGAGGAGAGGGAGAGGGAGGAGAGGAGGGAGGAGAGGGGGAGGAGGAGAGGAGGGGGAGGAGAGGAGGGAGAGAGGGGGAGGAGGAGAGGAGGAGGGAGGAGGGAGGGAGGAGAGGAGGAGGAGAGGGGAAGGAGGAGAGGAGGGAAGGAGGAGGAGGAGAGGAGGAGAGGGGGGAGAGGAGGAGGAGAGGAGGGGAGGAGAAGGGAGAGAGAGGGGAGGAGGGAGAGGAGAAGGGGGAGGAGGAAGGGAGAGGAGGGAGTGAGGAGGATGAGGAGAGGAGAGAGAGGAGAGGAGGAGGAGAGGAGGAGAGGGAGGAGGAGGAGAGAGGAAGGGGAGGGGAAGGGGGAGAGGAGAGGGGAGGAGGAGGAGGAGGAAGAGGGGAGGAGGAGGAGGAGGAGAGGAGGAGAGGGGAGGGAGGAGGAGAGGGGAGAGGAGGAGGAAAGAGGGGAGAGAGGAGAGAGGGGGAGGAGGACGGAGGAGGAGGAGGAGGAGAGGGGGAGGAGGAGGAGAGGAGAGGGGAAGAGGAGGAAGGGGAGGAGGAGGAAGAGGGGGAGGAGGAGGAAGGAGGAGAGGAGGAGAGGGGGAGGAGGAGGAGGAGGAGGAGAGGGGGAGGAGGAGGAGAGGAGGAGAGGGGGAGAGGAGGAGAGGAGGAGAGAGGAGGAGAGGAGGAGAGGAGGAGAGGGGGAGGAGGAGGAGAGGAGGAGAGGGGAGGAGGAGGAGAGGAGGAGAGGGGGAGGAGGAGGAGAGGAGGAGAGGGGGAGGAGGAGGAGAGGAGGAGAGGAGGAGAGGAGAGGAGGAGAGGAGGAGAGGAGGAGGAGGGAGGAGGAGGAGGGAGGAGGAGAGGAGGAGGAGGAGAGGAGGAGAGGAGGGGGAGGAGGAGGAGAGGAGGAGAGGGGGAGGAGGAGAGAGTGGGGGAGGAGGAGGAGAGGGAGAGAGGAGAAGGGGGAGGAGGAGGAGAGGGAGAGAGGAGGAGAGGGGGGGAGGAGGAGAGGAGGAGAGGAGGAGAGGAGGGGGAGGAGGAGGAGAGGAGGAGAGGGGGAGGAGGAGAGGAGGAGAGGGGGAGGAGGAGGAGAGGAGGAGAGGGGGAGGAGGAGGAGAGGAGGAGAGGAGGAGAGGGGGAGGAGGAGGAGAGGAGGAGAGGAGGAGAGGGGGAGGAGGAGGAGAGGAGGAGAGGGGGAGGAGGAGGAGAGGGGGAGGAGGAGGAGAGGAGGAGAGAAGGAGGAGGAGGAGAGGAGGAGAGAAGGAGGAGGAGGAGAAGAGTGGTGGAGGAGGAGAGGAAGAGGAGAGGAGGAGGTAGAGAGGAGGAGAGGAAGAGAGGAGGAGAGGGGAGGGGAGGAGGAGGAGAGGAGGAGGAGGAGGAGGAGGAGAGGAGGAGGAGGAGGAGGAGGAGGAGGAGGAGGAGGAGGAGGAGGAGGAGGAGGAGGAGGAGGAGGAGGAGGAGGAGGAGGAGGTAGAGAGGAGGAGAGGAAGAGAGGAGGAGAGGGGGAGGAGGAGAGGAGGAGAGGAGAGATGGAGAGGAGGAGAGGATGAGAGGGGGAGGAGGAGGAGAAGGGGAGGGGGAGGAGGAGGAGAGGGAGAGGAGGAGTGGGGGAGGAGAAAGAGAGGGAGAGGAGGAGTGGGGGAGGAGAAAGAGAGGGAGGAGAGGGAGGAGGAGGAGAAATAGTAAGAGGAGGAAGAGGAAAAAGAAGAAGATGAAGGAAAAAAAGGAGAAAAAGGAGAAAGAGAAGGGGAAGAAAAAGAAGACTAAGCCTAAGTGGTTGTACTATTAGTACTAGTATTACAATAATGATAATATTGATGATGATAATAATAACAAAAATGAAAAAAAATTAAGTAATGAAAATACTAATACTTATAATTCATGTTGATGAATAATGAATAATAATAATATTGAATAGTACTAAAATAATAACTAGAAAAAAACTAACAATAATGATGATAATGTTTAAAAATCTTATACTTTGTATCATCAAAGTATCAATCTAATTTGAGAAAGACAAAGTTCGGTAAAAGTTACTGTTGTACCCACAACGACTGAAGTGATCACTGTGGCTACATGGCTTCAGTGCTCTGGCAAAGGCCAACTAACCTTCACCACATATATTCTGGCAAGACAGAGCTTGGACTATAAGCTCTATCTAGCTATAATATAATATGGTGAAGGTTGCTTGGCATTAGCTAGAGTGCTGCAGGTGTTTAGGTTGTGATAATTGCTTGAGTTGCTACAGGTATATAATTAAGTTTTGCCTTTAGACTTTCGGCTGTAATTATTTGCCGAAAATTACACAGAAAAATTAAGTCTTACGTTGCTATCATAAAGAACACAGAATACAATGTATACTAATAGACCTAAGTATGAGAAATAATTTACACAAGATAAAAACCTCAAAATTCCTTGTAAAAATCTGTGGATCTATACACTGAATCCTTCCATGATCTCTGCATTTTGATGTCAAATAATAACCAAGCAACAAGTAAAATACAGCTTCTAGACCTGCCTGATGATTTAACATCAAACAGCTAACCGTCCTCAGATACATGTGGCGATGGCTCCTTGGTATTTGCCGGAGAAATAAAAAGGGAGGTCATCTCACTTGATGCGACCCTTTTGTAAACTATTACTATGGCTATCCACCAAATATCATAAGTAAATATTCAGAATATCTTTGCATGTTGGTATTGATGGTTTCTCTCACCCTCTAGTACTCAAATATAGAGAAATCATGCCACGGAAACCCCTCCAATATCCACAATCTTGGCCCCAATAGCAAAGGAGGGCATGAATGGTACCAGGGAAATTGCAGGGTAAAATATGAATAGGCCTCACAGGCAAAGAATTGGTAAAAAAAATAATCAAATGCAGGACACTGTGACCCTTCCAAACCCCAATGAGGGGCTGCTGCCTCCCAACCTCCATCCTGGAAAACAAAGAATCCACCATGCATGTACAGTAGGATAGGTAAGGTAAGAGTGTAAGATAGACTTGGCATTGGGTGCTCCTACATGTCAGTCATAGGCTCTACTCTGCCATGAATACGTGGAGGATTCTTTGTCTTCTATTGCAGGGATGGGGGTTGAGGTAGCCCCCCAGGAGGGATTGCAGGGGCACAACCCCCTGTATTAGACAACATAGTAACTAATTCTTTGTATATTGTTAATAATTTTCCCCCACAATTTCCCTGGTACCTTTCATGCCCTCCTCTGCTATCGAAGCCAAGATTGTGGGTATTAGACGGGCTCCGCGGCAAATGCCCAATATATTTGAATACTGGAGGGTGAGAAGAATCCCTCGATACCAATATCGTCATGATCAAACAATGCGAAGGTATGCCGAATATATACCCAGGCACTGTGCTTGTCGTGGAGAAAAATACCCTTTAATAACAATTCAAATAGCAATAACACTATCAACACTGAGCCCATTAGAGTGTGTTCTATTTAACCTTATTTTCAGTCACAGATTAAGTACTTTTCACACTACTTACCTCTGTCGTCCTTCTAAGAATGTCTCTCACCTGTATACACATATATTACTTGGTTTTCTCTCCTCTGAAGTTCAAGAAGAGACGTCGCTGGGTGTGTAAGTAGAACGGAATTTCGCAAAATTCACTTTGAAAGTTGTTTACTTTTACATGCTGTAGGGATCATGTGTATAAAATGCAGGAGTAACTTTTTTCGATACAGAATGACTTAATATATGTTGGTAGACGTCAAAATGCCTACAGTGAAAATATTTTACTTTCATAAGTGACTTTAGTATCAAGAGGATCATATTCAATACTTTAGCATCACGATCCTTCGAAGTCATTGGGGTCTCTTGCACGAATTGCAAAATTGCACGGGAGGATAAGGGAGGGGGGGGGGGGGGTTGTTGGCATGATGAGTTGCACCCACACAACAGCGTAAATTGAATTATGTGAGTAATTTAGGTAGCGAGTTAGTTTTTCTGTACTCGTAATATCTGAGAACCAATGGTCTCCTACCTACTACTGATATAGTTTACCGGATTAAGCGACATAAGAATGCTGAAAATATCTCTTGAATGTAAGAAAAACAAAACAAAACAAAAGTTTTGTCAAAATTCATTGATATGCGATACGGGTATCTGATATCAAATTCATTATGTAAAAGTATGCTTCAAACAGCAATACCTGTCTCTGAATTTGCATCCGTCACAACATAATAATCACTTTAGAACATCACACTGCAAAGTAGACCTAACCTTAGAGTATTATCTGACAATTCACCGGTCAGATTGAAGTACATGGCCATTCTCTTAGTGAGTCCTCCCCCCTACTCCCTTGCTCGGTGTTGTGTGTGTGTGTGTGGGGGGGGGGGGGGCTTAGGAGACTGAGGCCCAACGTAGGGGGACAGCCCTGCTTTGGCCCTCAGCCCTTTTTTTTTTTTCTCCTCCTTTCCTTTCCCTTCTCTTCATCCCTTCTTCTGTCTGCTTATGCTAAATCGTTAACTCGTCTTTAACCCTTTTTGCCACAATTCATTGTCTTTGTTCTAATGTCTGGCGCATTTGTTTGTTTTGACCATTGGCCATTATGGCAAGCCACAAACATCGCCTTGTGAAAAAAAACAAAAAACCTTCTTTACCCTATCGCTATATATTGAACACGCAGCTAATGACCTTGGATGTTGACGCGGCAGAAAATTTTCAATAAATAAATCAATCAATCCGCGCCCGTCTCTACCAGCCTACATTTCGTGAACACAAACGGTCTTTTGAAAGGCAAAACATTTTACCGTGTTGATACTATGGCGGATAAAAAAAGCATTATACGCTGACTGGATTTATTGAAAAGCAAGATAACAGTTTCGAAATCCTTTTTCATTTATTTTTTTAACTAATTTATTTTCATATATTTATTATTATTATTATTTATTATTATTGTTCTTATTATTTGAATATCGCTATATAATTGCGTTAGGCATGGCGTCCTAAATTAATAAATCCGTAGTTATTTCTAATGCACCACTTCATTTCCTTCACAAGTGTCATCCAATACCCAAGATTAGTGGTTTCGAACTTTTTTCGTGGGACCGAACAGTGGTAAACCCACACACCTGCCACACCCCTAAAATATAACATAAATATATTAGTTTTAATGCGTTAAATATTAAAACAAATTGCGTAAGAATAGCAGATGGTATTTAGCAAAAGTCTAAAAATTAAGCAAAAAAAAAAAAAAAAAAAAAAAAATATATATATATATATATATATATATATAGTCGTCCACACAATTAAATGCAACAGTAATGACTTTTTTTTTTTATTATTATTATTTTTCTTCGATACCAGGTTAAGAACCGCTGCCCTAGAGGATAACCTTCATGATGAAAATGACAATTATATACACTAATAACAGGAATAAATGATATATGATTAATGAGAATGGCGATCATTATTATCATGACAAAATGTAAGTAATGATTGTGATTAGATAATGAATCTAACAGTGAGGACAATAAAGAATATAGTGAATAGTAAAACTACCAATTCCCTCGATAGACACCAAATGATGTTCCAATCAGTCCAGTAATGGTGCCCCTTCGATCCGTCCAGTTGTGCCCCTTCATTATTCCAGTGGTGCCTCTTCGTCCCTTTCAGTGGCACCTTTTCAGCCCATCAAAACGCAACCCCTTCAGTCCTTCCAATGATACTCCTCGGCCCTTCAAAATGGTCACTCGGTCATTCAACTTGCCTCCTTAGTCATGCTAGTGATATCCTCTTCGTCAGGGGTCCCCTTTCGGCGCTTCTAATGGTTTGTTTTTGGGTTTTCCAATGGTTTCCCTTGGCTAGGGTAATGGTATTCTCTCGTCTTTTTCTAATGGTTTCCCGTCTGTTCTTTTACCTGTCGATGCTTCTATTGGTACCCCTTAATTCCTTCCCCTTCTAAGAACCTATACCTTATACCCCATCAGCTCACCGTCTCTACATTTTTAGTTCCACACTACCCTCTAGTACTGTTTAATCTCTAACTATACCCTAATCATTAACTCACTCCTAACCCTTTTCGCTACTAAACTTTACCATAGTGTTACATGACCTTGATGCCTAACACATCTATTTGTTTTAACTATTAACCATCTAATAGTACTTTCTAGGCCTCTTCAGTGGTGTTTCCGCGGCCATTTCCCTCCTGCTCACTCGACCCTTCCGGGAGATACATAGAGCCAAAAGCTGGTTGTTGGAGTGTAATGATACGAAAAGCCAATCATATAACTTGGTATCTTTGTCCCGACCACGTGTTTGACGTTGCCTAGTGGGTAATCCATCGTTGGATAAGCTATTTCTCATATCATACAGTTGTTTCATTGCTTAATGCCTTTTTCAAGGGAGAATTCTGTTGTATTGTCGTGCTTGAATAAAGGAAATATAGCAGTGCATCCATTCCACTAGGCAGAGTATAGGTCTATGTACATTTCGAAATTTCGTTTTATATGCTCTTCTGGGGGCGTTTTGATATTCTTGTATTCATGTATGATAGTTAATAAATCTCAAATGAATCTAAACACTTTTCTCATCAGCTAGGTCTGTCTTCCTTCTATGAAAGTTCTTTATATAGAAGAGAGAGTTCGATGGATATATATATATATATATTCATTTATTTATTCTATATGTTTTGTATGTCCATTTATTCATTACTGTTATTACAACGAGCGAATTGTTAATCAAGACAGTGAAGAGATCGTATATATATATTTATATATATATACACATACATATATATATGTATTATGAATACATATATATGTATTATATATACATATATATGTATTATATATACAGATATATGTATTATATATACATATATATATGTATTATATATATTATATTTATATTCAAATGTATTTACATATTTATATAAAAAAATTATGTATATATGTGTATATATATAATGTGTATATATATATACACACATACATACATACATGAATACATATATATACACATATACATATATATATATATATATAAAATATATATGTATATGTATATATATTCATGTATATATGCGTATGTATACACACATTGTATATAAACACATATATGCATATATATACATATACGTATATATATATATATATATATATATATATATATATATATATATATATATGTATACATGCACACACACACACACACACACATACATATGTATGTGCGTATGTGTATATTACACATACACACATACGTACATACATGAAACACACACACACACACACACACACAGATATATATATATATATATATATATATATATATATATATATATATATAATTGAAATGCTTGTTCTTGAAGTGCTGATCTGCATCCTTTTGCCGAGTCAGGTTTCCCCTGAATGTTTGATTTTTTTTTTTTTCTCGGTGATATCATTATCTCACGTTAATCGCTGTCATTGTGGTTAAAATCAACGTTGTAATGACACCAAACACTTAATTTCAATGTGAAAAAAGTGTGAGTGAAGACGAATAAGTATAAATCACTTGCATGCGTTTACATGTGTGTATATATTTCTGATGGAGGTTTAATCGAAACGTGTTTAGATGTGTTTTATCTTTTATTATTATTATTATTATTTGTTTACATTTCTCATAATTATCTTGTTTTTATTCTAATCTATTATTTTCTTCTAATCATTTTGTGGTAGTAATCTGCTCTAGAGAACTTAACATTTAAAGACAGTCAAGAAAAATAGTCATAAAAATAATAACAAACCTCGAAATGATTTATTATAGTCCATGAAAAGAAAATACTGACCTGTCAAAAACGCGTTTCTTACGGTAATTCGTTAAAACTAAAATAATAAATAAGATTATTAATAAACGGTGAGTAAAGAGGTTGAAACAAATCAAGCGTTTTTAGGCAGAGAGAGAGAGAGAGAGAGAGAGAGAGAGAGAGAGAGAGAGAGAGAGAGAGAGAGAGAGAGAGAGAGAGAGAGAGAGAGAGAGAGAGAGAGAGAGAGAGAGAGAAAGAGAGAGAGAGAAAACACAAGACTCATTTCAACGAATCTCCAACAACCCGAAAATCAAACGGAGCGGATCAAACCCTTCAAAAATCTCGAAAGCAAACGGAAAATGAAACCAGAACGAGCAAGTGGAAGACCTCCAAGCCAGAACTGAAGCAAATGACACCACCGTCGGGCTGCATCTGCCAATAGTGAAGTTCCTCTCATCCACATCTCTGGAGACACTTGACATTGTTGCGTGTCTCAAAACGCCTCATAAAATGTTACAGGTTATACTACTAGATGCCACAGTGAGACGCAGATTACTGACACGGGCCGATGACTTGAGAAGCAGCTGATGGCAAAAATCTCGCTAGGAACTGGAAGAAACGATATTAAGAGAAGAGAAGGGGAGGAATGAGGTCGATGGAGGTCGAAACAAAGGGCGAAAACAGATCCATCGAGAGAGAGAGAGAGACAATAAATAAAAACGAAACAAAACAAAGTCGCATCAAGGCGCATCGGCGGGTGGAAAGTTTCCATATGTTTAGCATCGGAAACCAGTGATAAGCTATCAGATTCCTGCGGTGGAATTTAGCAAAAAAAATGACTAAGCACTATTCCCCTTCAGAGATCAGCCTTTCTCAAGGATATCTGCACGCAGTTACACCTGGTCGAATGTAGGCCAGGGTAGTGATTAAAATTACAGGCAAGCAATAGAGCCTGAAACTTCTTCTCATTATCATATGATGCTCGAGACTATTTGGTTATCGAATTCTGGTCTATGCAATCCTTTCAACGTAATCAAAATATAACTAAAACAAAGGCATTATTAATCTTTATCATTATCTGAAGTCATAGGCTACTTAGTTATCGAATTCTCTTTTACATTATTCTTTCAAAACAATGAGAATACACTTGAAAAATCAGGAACCGTCATCCTTCTTAGGGAATAAAACTGAAAAGACTGAAATATGACAAATTATATATTTCGCCAATACCAAAGGCTACAGAAGCAGGCGTAATGTTATGGAAAAGTCTACTTAGAGCCTGTAGATTATGCAACAATAGTTCAGATATCATAATGAAAACGCTCCTTCGTGGATGACTCTTTTGCCTGAGCGTCTTGTGGCTTGTAATCTGTTTAACTTGCAATGCATTCTGTGCTTGGTGAATGCAAGCGATGGATGCAGTTTCTTTCTCTCCTTTACTTACGTCTTTTTATATTTGATTCAATTGTGTTCACACACACACACACACACACACACACACACACACACACACACACACACTCACTATATATTTATGTGTGTGTGTGTGTGTGTGTGTGTGTGTGTGTGTGTGTGTGTGTGTGTGTATGTGTGTGCGCGCGCGTGTGTATGTGTGTATGGATGGATGTACTGTATGTATATATGCAAGTAAGTCCAGCTCAGGGAGTACATCTTGAGTAGGCTTGCGTGCTGCTACTGCAAAGGCCATGCTAGAAGGACTCATTAGTTGCTTCCCGACTTAATTACCCCCCCCCCCCCCCACCAAGGTCTACCTAAGCCAGTAGGTGGGCGGCATTTCGGCTGTTTCTTCCTCCTGAAACAGTGATTTGGGAGAGGTCTAAGTCCTGCAGTGTAGTGATGATGCATGTAAGTAGGTATGTTTATTTTTTTGTGACTAATCGGTCCGAATAGTAGACAATCACATTATTGCCGATCGTGCACAGGTGCATACATCTATATGTATGCAAAGTTTACAAACACACACATACATATATATGTGTGTGTGTGTGTGTGTGTTTGTTTGTGTGTGTGTGTGTGTGTGTGTGTGTGTGTGTGTGTGTGTGTGTGTGTGTGTGTGTGTGTGTGTGTGTGTGTGTGTGTGTGTGTGTGCATATTTATGTGTGTGTATATAGACATATATATTATAATAATATATATATATATATATATATATATAAATAATACTTCACGGTATAGCTATCCTGAACCAAGATGCATGATTAAACGAAGTCCAGCTGCGTGTTGTCTCGAGCAGCCTCGTCCGCCAGGCCTCGGCTCCCGTTGCTGGTGGGGGGCCCTTGGCATTCATAACCATTAGCATGATTTCGCGCCGATGCCTGTCTGAGAAAATTGCTTTGGCTTCGATTTTTGGCAATGTTCGTCCATTAGCTGGAAATCTCCTACTTCAGATAACCTTAGTTCGGGTGGGACACAGATGGGACAGGCGGAGTGACTCGGGGCGATGGATGGTGAAGCAGCTGGTACCAAGGATGTTGCTAGGAATGAGAGACTAAAAAAAAAAAAAAAAAAAAAAGGAAAAAAGAAAGAAAGAAAGAATTAATTAAGGAAAAGGCAAATAGAAACTGTGCAGAAACACGAGGTCCAAGTCGGCATTTCATTCTTTGCCAATAAACGACGAAATCCGCTCCTTCAAGAAAACCAAAACAGAAAAACAAAATCGCATCTAGGATCCCTCCTTCGCGCGTTTTCCGTACGGCACCTGTCTCGCAAAATTCCTTCCATATGGCCTTATGATGGACCACTTAAACCCTTTCGTGGAAGCCATCTGCCCTTCACTCCAGGCCTCACCTGGACTCACCTGAACAAACTCAGTTGTTCTGGAATTCCCCTAAACGTTCACTTACTCTCCGCCTAGAACTGCCTGAGTTTTATCTTAATCCTCAGGGTCATTTCATTAGGAAAAGGGTAATGCTATACTTAAATAACAGGAATAATGAGCAAAAAAGACGATGAAGAGTGGAATAGGTAATGAATATGTAATTACAAAAATTAAAAGTGAGATGCATTGTTGGAAATTTGAGCCGGAGAAAAAGTGATATATAAACAATCCCAAGAATTAAGGACTTTTACTAATTATTAACGAAATTTCGACTCAGAGATTCAAAATAGTCCCCCGCCCCCCAAGAAAAAAAAAAAAAAAATCATGATGATATATAATAAAATCACTTAATGAATTTAAGAACTGATGACATAAAATTCCTGATTAAATTAATTAATTCACTTTAATAATTCACTACCAATTACACGAAACTGAAAAAAAGAAAATCAACTGAAAAAAGTATGAAAAAGGCTATATATAAAGTTTTACAATTTAATTACCTGAAAAATACGATAATAATAATAGATGATAGTAATGATAATAATAATGATGATGATAACAACGATAATAATAACAATAATGATAACATGATAATAATAATAATAATAATAAAAACAATAATGATAATAATAATAATAATGATAATAATAATAATAATAATAATTATTATTATTATTATCATATTAAGATTATAACAATAATAATGATAATAATGAAAACAACACTTATAATAATGGCAATAATAATAATAATAATAATAATAATAATAATAATAATAATAATAATAATAATAGTAACAGCAACAATAATAATGATAATAATAAGATTAATAATGATGAAAATAATGATGATGATAATAATAATAATTATGATAATAATAATAATAATAATAAATAATGATACTAAAGATGATCTTGATTATCATCAATATCATGATTATTATTATAATAATAATAATGACAATAATAATAATAATAATAATAATAATAATAATAATAATAATAATGATAATAACAATAATAATGATAATAATAACAACATTTATAATAATGAAAATAATAACAGCAATGATAGTGTTAATAATAATAACAATGATGATAACAGTAATATTTACAACAACAACAACAACAACAATAATAATAACGATAGCGATAATAATAATAATAATAATAATAATAATAATAATAACGATAACGGTAATAATAATGCTAACATTTAAATTAATCGTAACAAAACTAATAGTAATAATAATGATAATAATAATAAAAGTGATGATAACAAAAATGATGATAATAACAAAAACAACAATTATAATGATGATGAAATGGTTATAATAATGAGTACAACGTAACGACAAAAGAAATAATAATAATAATAATAATGATACTAAAGGAAGGTGAAGCTTATCATATATCAATATCAAAGTAATTATTATTTTCACCGTGAATCAAACATGTCAAGTCACTGAACGGACAGCACAACATAGCATACGCTACCGTACTTAAACTTCAATTTATTTTAATCACTTATTTTCCCTATATAAATCCGAACAGGCCAGATGGAACGAAATCGCTCCGGTCTAAAATGAAGAATGGCGTGTGGATTCCGTAGACTTATTTGTATTCTCCCGACGTCGCCGTACCGACTCCACGGATGAAAACTTGTGGAACGAACTTTTTCTTATTCTTATATATTATTCATATTATTATTTATTTGCTTATTCATTTATCTTATCAAATTTCTTCATTTTATTGATTTTATTTACTTCATTTATAGGTGGGTTGATAGGATTTTTTTTATCGTTATCCTTAAGATATATTTAGCCAGGTAGCTTCACTTCCATCTAGCCTATTAAACCTTTTTCCCAAGAGTATTCTGATAACTGTTAATGGTAAGGAACTCTTAATTATCATAGATAAAAGAGGGGAATTTTTGTTTTATTTCTGGTAAATATAAGAAAATAGAGTAAATTAAACAAAAAATTATACCTCTAGCTATATCTGATACCTCACGACGCACTCTCATTGGCTAAACGTAGTGACGTCATTAGCTCCGCCCCGATTTTTTGACTAACAATTTGTGCAATTCTTATGGTATGTGTTACTTCAATGCATTTACTTTGAAAACGGTTCAGTAATGACAATGGTAAAAGAGTGATCGAAAACGAAACCAAGAAAAAAAAAAAAAAAATCTAATATTTGCAATGAATAAAGGTGATGAGGCAGGGGCTTAGCTCGGAAGTTGCCAGCTAGGATTTTCACCAACATGGAGTGGTTCTACCTGTGTAATGATGCCTTGGACATCCTTATCAATTGCTTATCAATATCAGTATCAAATAATGTATATTAAGATGTCAAAGTTAATTATGTGCTGATACTGTAATTGATAAAGACAGTAAAGATTACACCTGCAATTGTGATAATAGTAATAATAATGATAATAATAATAATGATATTGATAATAATAACAATCATCATAATGATGATAATGATAACGATAATAATGATAATAATAATAATAATAATTTTCATTATTATAATAGATAATAATGATGGTAATAAATATAATGATAATAATAATGATAATAATGATAGCAATGATGTGATACTAATAATTATGATAATAAATATAAGGATGGCAATAATAATAACGATGATAATAGTAATAACGATGATGATAATAATGATAATAATAATAACAATAATAACCACGATAATCACGATAATGATGATGATGATAATAATAATAATAATAATAATAATAATAATAATAATAATAATGATAATAATAGTAATAACAATAATAATAATAACAAAAATAATCAGAACAATGATAATAACAATAATAATGATGATAATAATAATAACAACAACATTAATGATAATAGAAAGGATAACAACTGTAACACCAATAAACTTTGATATCAATGATGATAAGTAGTGAAACGCTAATGATGATCATAGATAAGGCATTATATAAAAATACTCAAAATCATGTTATTGATAGTAGCGATGATAATGTTATCAATAATAATAACATTACCAATAATGGTGACAATAATGATAATGAGAGTGAGGGAGAGAGAGAGAGAGAGAGAGAGAGAGAGAGAGAGAGAGAGAGAGAGAGAGAGAGAGAGAGAGAGAGAGAGAGAGAGAGAGAGAGAGAGAGAGAGAGATGGCATAGTAATAATGATAATGGCAGTAGTAGTAATGACAATAACAATTTAACAACAACAACAACAGCAATGACACTAACCAAAATAAAAGATAACAATGATATTGATAATAATAATAGCAATAATAATAGTGACAATAATAATAATGATAATAATAATAATAATAATAATAATAATAATAATTATAACAATATTAAAAAATAGAAGGGCGGTCATAACAATGACAAATAAAATAACATTAGTAGTGATAATGATAATAGTAATACTAATAATAACGATAATAATACTAGTAATAGTAATAACAGTAGTGGAAAATGTAATGATAATATCAATAACAATAACAATAATGATCATGATAATAATGGTGATGATGATAACAATACTAACAATAATGTCAATAATAATAATAATAACAACAACAATAACAATAATAACAATAATGATAATAATGATTATAGTAATGATACTACTACTACTACTAGTAATAATAACAATAATAATGAAAATAACAATAACAATGATAAGAATGTAATGATACCAATCACAATAACAGTAATGATAGGACTAACAATGTTAAGAAACAACAATAATGATAATTATAATAAAAACAGTAATAATCATGATAAGGAGGTCAATTATGATGATGATGGTGATAAAAAAAACAAACATATCAACAAAATTATCATTGTAAAAATACATAAATTACCTTTTAATGTTAATGTTAATATCATTATAAAAAAATCCTTGAATCACCTTAATGGGTTAATGTTAATTAGGAATAGGTCAACTCTCACTTTTTTCGACTGTCTTTAGCCTTACTATATCAAAAATAAAATCTTTTGCATGTTCGTTTGTTTACTTGTCGAATTTATTTATTTGTTTACTTATGTATTTGTCCGTCTCTTGTTTAACTATCTCTCTGTCTCTTTGTATTTTCTTCCGTTTACCCTTTTTATCTGCGTTTCCTCCTCTTCCCCGTTCTCACCGCCCTCCCTTCTCTCAAAAAGCAGGAGGTCCTCCACTCCAGGAATAACTTTAACCCCAGAGGCACCTTTTATGAAAAAGCACAACGTAGAAACTGCAGTGCCGGTTCCTTAACACACACATACATACACTTCGGAAACACAGAATATATATGAAATATATATGAAATATATATATATATATATATATGTATATATATATATATATATATATATATATACATAGACACACACACACACACACACACACACACACAC
>NC_061854.1:2897026-2902026 GCF_019202785.1 Penaeus chinensis
CTTTCTCTCTCTCTCTCTCTCTCTCTCTCTCTCTCTCTCTCTCTCTCTCTCTCTCTCTCTCTCTCTCTCTCTCTCTCCCTCTCTCTCTCTCTCTCTCTCTAGTCTCTTTCTGTGTATCTATTTATCTGTTTGTAAATACGTTTATCTGCGTCCTTATTTCCCTGGCTCTGGGTCTGTCTCTGCCAAAGTCTTTAACTGTCTGTCTGTCTCTCTCCCCTCTCCCTCTCTCCCCCCCTCTTCCTCTCTCCCTCTCCTCCTCTCTCCCTCCCCCCCTCTCTCTTTCGCCCCTCCTCCTCTCCCCAATAATTGCAAATTTGACATTTTGTGAATAGCTTTTGCCACAGTCGGGTTCGATCTGTGTCCAGGAAAGACGAAGTAAAAAAAAAGAAGAAAGAGAAGAAGACGAGCCAATAAGGATGAAGAAAGAAGAAGAAGAAGAAGAAGAACAAGAAGAAGAACAAGAAGAAGGCGAAGAAGAACAAGAAGAACAAGAGCAAGAAGAACAAAAAGAACAAGAAGACGAACCAATAAGGATGAAGAAAGAAGTAAAAGAAGAAGAAGAAGAAGAAGAAGAAGAAGAACAAGGAGAACAAAAAGGAGGAGAGGGAGACGAGGAAGAAGAAGGCTTATTAATCCAGAGAGCAGCGTGAAGTAGCGGTCCTCCGTCCCCAGAAGCGCGTCCACTCATGAAGGCGCGCATTTCAGCTGCGACAGATTCGACGAGAGATAAATTCGCAGCGAGAAGCGCATGGCCGACGAGGA
This sequence comes from Penaeus chinensis, assembly GCF_019202785.1. Taxonomy (NCBI): domain Eukaryota; kingdom Metazoa; phylum Arthropoda; class Malacostraca; order Decapoda; family Penaeidae; genus Penaeus; species Penaeus chinensis. The sequence goes on from NC_061854.1 coordinate 2,897,789, forward strand.
CGGGCAACACAGACTGTTAATAGGCTCATTATCCCAGATTAGGCAGTGGTACATATTTTTCCGAGCGTTTCATTAATTACACAATTCTCCCAGGGGAAAGGGGAATTGTGCGAAGTCATGCAAACCACAATCAGTGAGTGTAATGCGGATGCTCTAGTTGCGAGGAAATATTTTGCTTGTTTTGAAGTCATCCTCCCCTTCATATTCTTTCTTTCTTTTTATTTTTACTTTTTCTATTTCTCTTTATTTGGGGGGTCCTTGTTTGATCATGTCCGATAATGAGATTCGTTGATAAGTGGTGGAATTTGGCTAATATCAAGTCTCAAGTACTTGCTTAGTCACGTCTGAAAAAAAAGAGGGAGGGTGAATATAAAAAAAAAAAATCCTTTCTTATTAAAAGACGTGCGAGGACGTCGATCCTTTCATAAGGCATTAGAATCCTTTTGAATCAAAGTAATCGAAGACAACAGCGAGTGACTCAAGCGGGGAATCACCAAATCAGATATTCTAGATTACAAAAAAAGAAAAAAAAAAGAGAGAGAAAAAAAAGGTTATCATTATACAAAATGATTTGAAAGACGGTGCATCTGAAAAGGAGGTTTGAAATATACGTTAACTTCAGATACCATTTCTCATGGTATTCATTACTGATGGTAGTTCAATTCTATCGATGGCATTAATACAGCTTGGAAAGATATTGATAATGATTGAAAATGGCAACTACTGGCATGATAAAGATATCAGTGGTTATGACGATAACAAACGAAGATAGAGGAGATGAATTAGGAGATAATAATACACCTTGGAGCAGAATGTCCATAATGACGATGATATAACATACATGCACACGTACACACTCGCACTCGCACACACACACACACACACACACACACACACACACGCACATACACACACACACACACAAAAAAAAACACACAAAAACACACACAAACACACACACACACACACACACACACACAGAAACACAAACACACACACACACACAAACACAAACACGCGCAAACCCAAAACCCAAATCTGTCAAAACCAAAGCCATCAGCCGAAGCCAAAGCCATCAGCCGAAGCCAAAGCCAGATGACATCGTTCGGCCGCCAGGTGCCAGTGACCGGCACACCCTGCTTCCGGTCTCGGCCTGAGGGGGGGGGGGGGATGGAAAAAGGGAGTGGAGGAGGAAGAGAAGGAGAATGAAAAGAGGAAGGAGGAGGAGGAGGAGGAAGAGCAAGATAGTGGGATGAGGAGGTGGTGGGGGAGGAGGAGGAGAAGGAGGAGGAGAATGAAGAAGAGGAAGAGGAGGAATAGGAGTAGGAGGAGGAGGAGGTGAAGGAGGAAGAGGAGGAGGAGGAAAAGGAAGAGGAGAAGGAGAAGGAAGAGGAAGAGGAAGAGGAAGAGGAGGAGGAAGAGGAGTAGTAGTAGGAGGAGGAGGAGGAAGAGAGAGAGAGAGAGAGAGGAGGAGAGAGGAGGAGGAGGAGGAGGAGGAGGAGGAGGAGGAGAGAGGAGGAAGAGATGGCAGTGAAGGAGACGGCGCAGAGGAGAGCCGGAAAAGGGGATGTTGGAGGTGTAAGAATAAGGAGGAAAATGGTGGTGTTGGAGAAAAAAAATGAGGTGGAGGAAGTGTAGAAGAGAGAATTAGCGAAGGAGGAGTAAGAAAGAGATGAAGAAGATGGAGGAATAGGAATAACAGGCAGAGACGAAGAAAGTAGAGAACGAAACAGAGGAGAAGAAGAACAGAGGAGGGTTAGAAGAAGGAATAGAGAATGAGAAGAAGGAAAGAAAATAGAGGAGGAAAAAAATTAAAACGACGAGAAGACGAAAGAGAGAGATAAGGAAGACGAAAGACAAACGACAAGAGGATAAACAAAATCTCAAGCGAAGAAAGAGTGGAATAAAGACAGGAAAATAATTAAAGCAAAAAAAGAAACCACGAAGAATCCGGCGCTCTGGTCACACAAATACGTGCAAGCAAAGTAAACGTAACAAACAGACGCTACAAACAGGCATAACAAACAAACGTAATAAACAGACGTAACAAACAGACGTTACAAACAGGCGTTACAAACAAACGTAACAAACAGACGTCACAGGCAAACGTAACAAAAAAAAAACAACATTACAAACGTAATAAACAAACGTGCAAACAAACGTAACAAACACACTTAACGAACACACGTAACAAACAATCATAACAAACACACGTAACACACATACACAAGCCCTCATCCCCTCCCCCCTTCCCCCTCCCTCCCCCCCGATGGCACAGGTCTTCGCGAAGCCTTACTAAAAAACCTCGACGTTCATTAATCTCTCTGAACACGTCAATGAATGGAATCCCCGTCTTCCTTCGCCGCTAATGGCCAGGCTCGCCATGCAGGGCGCGAGAGGGGGGCGGGGGGTCGCTTTCTGCACTTGCCTGGTACTTTCGACGGGTAGACTTGCCTGATACATTCGCCTGAGAAACACGTCTGATACTTTCGCCCGATGCGGGTGATATATTCGCCTGATAGATTCGATTGATAGACTTCTCTGATCCCTTCGTCTGACAGATTCACCTGATACTTCCGCCTGGTATTTTTACCTGATACAAGACTGATAGATTTACCTGATACTTTCGCTTGACTGAATCACATATTACACGCCAGATAGACTTACCTGATATCATCGCCTGATGGCCCTGCCTGATACACTCACCTGATCCACTCCTGATGCACTCGCCTGATAATTCTCCCTGACAGACCAGACACACTCGCCTGATACTCCTCGCCGATCAGACACACTCACCTGACACACAATCGAGAAGTGAGACGAACCACGAAGCTCCGAATTCCCTCAGCATCGCCGACCATCTCTCATCCGGAGCTTCGTTTCGACGCTTCGAACCTCTCGACTCCTCTTCCCTCACACAACGCTCGACCTCACGAATGGCAAAATATCGCCCCGAAACAGCCAAGTATGACACCCAGCGCCAACCGAACCCTATACCGCTGATTGCACGCGCTGCCAGAGTAACTGACACAGCTGCAGAACAGACACTTTAGCCCCTCAGCCCTTCAGCCACGGCCAAAGAGGTCTCGCCGAGCTGGGAGCTGCACGGGGGCACGGTTGTACACGCCAATACACTATGTCTGGAATGCGCACTGCCGGGCATGTCGAGGGATGGGCATTGATGTGGTATTGCACTTGTGATATACAGGGAGAAACAGAGAAATGGAGCGAGATGGAAACATAGAGGTAGAGAGATGAAAGGGGAGTAAGAGAGATAATGGGAAGGAGGAAGGGGAGTAAGAGAGATAATGGGAAGGAGGAAGGGAAAGAAGGAGAGATAGAAAATGGGTGGGAGGGAGAGGGAAGGAGGGAGGGAGGGAGATGGGAGGAGGAAGGGAGACATAGGAAGAAGGAGGGAGGGAGAAAGAGATGATATATATATATATGTATATATACATACATTATATATATATGCATGCATACATATATATTATATATACATATATGTATAAACACATACATATACATATACATTACATACACATACACATACACATACATATACATACACACACACACACACACACACACATAAATATATATATACACACATATACATATATACATACGTATGAGTGTAAGTGTAAGAGTGTGAGTATGTGTGTGTATGTGTGTATGTGTGTGTGTGTATGTGTGTCTGTGAGTGTGTATGAGTGTGTGTGCGTGAGTGTGTGTGTGTGTGTGTGTGTGTGTGTGTGTGTGTGTGTGTGTGTTGTGTGTGTGTTTATCTATTTATATATGTGTACATATATATCATACACACACACACAGATGCACACACACTCATATCTATCTATCTATCCATCTATATATCTCTCTATATATACACATAACTATATGTATATATACGTGTATATATATATATACATAATTGTATATATATGTATTTATACATATATATATATATATATATATATACATACATACATACTTATCCATCTCTCTCTTTAAATATATATTTGTATATAAATATATGTATCTATACATATATATATATGTACATATATATACATATATATACATATGCACGTATGTATATGCATGTATGTATAAATGCTTAAACTCATGTATATATGTATATATACATACATATGTATATATATATATATTTGTTCATATATATATGTAAATATATATATATATATATATATATATATATATGCATATATATATGTATG
>NC_061854.1:2904526-2909526 GCF_019202785.1 Penaeus chinensis
GATGATAATAACATCAATAACAATAATAATAATAATAATAATAATAATAATGATAATAATAATAACAATAATAATAATAACAATAATAATAATAATAATAATGGCAACAATAATAATGAAATATAATAAAATAATAATAATAATACCAAGAATGATAATATTAATAAGAACGATTATAAAAGTATCATTAATAACAATACTGGTAAAAATAATAACAACAATAAGAATACCTTGGACACAAAATACGAACAATAATAACACTATCAATAAAAGTCGTAACTATCGTCATTACCAATATCATTACAGCATTACAATGGATTTTTGTTAAGCTACCACGTTGTACTACCAGAAACACGTTGAGATGTAACCAGAAGTGTATCTCTAACTTTATACAATAAACGGTCAACACACATCTAACTCTCGCCTAGCGTGGAGTTACGCAGTCCATATACAAAGCGAAAATACTATGCGACATGCCTATTTGAATGACGAAGGAGCATCACTCATAACAATTGCCTTGGCTGGCGAATCCTCGGGTCTCGGCAAAAGACGGCATGCGCTCGTATAGGAAGACATTGCAGTGTTATTTATCTGCTCCATTCAATTACGGTAATTTGCCCAAGATATATGTTACCATGCCTAATTCGGACACACTTTCTGGCTGTCTGTACCTTGGGAGGGCTTCGCTGTTCCAGTTCTAATTCATAATGTTTATTACGCGTGCATTTAGGTCTCGTGTGGTTATGTTCATTGTATTTTGCTGAGAGTATTTGCACAGTTTAAATAAAAACAGAGTACCATGTCTGCGGACAAGGAGTTCGGCATTATTGGTGCTGACTTCGTAAGCAGTACTGATAACATGATGCTGTAATAGCCCATTCGAAGCAGAAATACACGCTGAATGTACCTCCATAACTTATAGATCATGATGCGTAAATTCTACTCAATATAAAGATGGTTTACAGTCCACAGATTGAGTTACTGGCTAGGAAAGTTAGTATTATATACACACATCACATCTAAAATCATTCGACCTGAAGTACATTTAAATATTACTTCAGTGATATTTTTAACACCCGGTTATTTTCTTGTTTCTCGCCTCTCTTCGTTGGACCCTTCGCGGAACACTAGTTGAAAACCGCTGACTCCAGCGTACAGGAGAAAAATTGTTATTTGGAGTCTCAGAAGCGTATTTCGAAACACGTTCGATACGAGTTTTGAGACCGTGACTACTTATAACCCCCTCCCACAGACACACACTTAAAATTAACCACTATTCATACACACTCTTTTATCAAACATTATCCTGTGTGGTAATCACAGCACATTTACCTTTCTCGTTCACCATACAGCAGAGTGTTCTTAAAGAAGATTGAGTCTTAGTGCTTCATTCCTAAATGAATCAAATGATAATATGGTAATGTAGTAATAATAACAAACATTGGCTGGGTAATGACAAAAAATAACATAACACTATTATAGCTATAAATAAATGTAAAAATGATGTAGTAACAATAACTGAAGGAATAAAGACGCTGTGATGAGAGATGCATTTATAACTGTAATAGTAACGACAATGGTAATAAAAGTGATAATGCTGATAAAAAATGAAAACTATTACTGCCTCTAGTAAAAATTATAATATAAAAAGGTAATAATTGTAGTGTAATTAAAATATGATGGCAATAATCTGAATATATAGATCTTAATAATATCGGTTATAATAAAACTAGTAACAGTTTTAATGATAATGGCAAATGATCTATTAATAAAAATACCTGGAACAGTAGCAATAATAACAGTAATTATAATAGCAGTGGTAGCAGGCAGCAGCAGCAATACTAGTAGTAGTGGTGATACAACAACTACTACTACTGCTACTACTGTTGCTACTGCTACTACAACAATAATAGCAATGATAATACACAAAAATGATAACAGTAATGATAATGATACTAACAACAATTAAAATCATAATAAATATCATGCAAATGATGAAGATAACAGTAACAAGGGATGATGATACTAATGGTGCTAATGATGAGGATGATAATGATATTGATAATGAAAATGATGATAATGAAAATGATGATAATGACGATGATGGTAATGATATTGATAATGAAAATTATGATGATGATGATAATGATAGTTCAACAGACAAATTGGCAGATAGATAGACAGATAGATAGGCAAATAGGTAGATAGCCTATCGACAGACAAACAGATTGATAAAGAGAGGAGAGATAGATAGATAGATAGATAGATAGATAGATAGATAGACAAACAGACAGGATGAAGAAAAGGTAATCGACGGAGAAAATAGATCGAGAGAAAGATAATGAAAACAAAGAAAAAAAGTAAATGGTATGTTAGTAATTTACACTTTTTTCTTATAAAGTTCTCTTCGTTAGCAACGTACACACACACACACACACACACACACACACACACACACACACACACACACACACGCACACACACTCACGCGCACACACAACACACACACACACACACACACACACACACACATATATATATATATATATATATATATATATACATATATATATATATACTATATCGTATATATGGTCATCGTCTTCCGTTGTTTTTCTTGTTTTTGTTCCTGTTCTTGTTCTTGTTCTTGTTCTTTTTCTTCTTATTTTCTTTTGCTTCTTGTTTGTGTTCTTGTTCTTCTTTTTTCTTTTTCTTCTTGTTCTTGTTGTTCTTCTTTTTCTTTTGCTTCTTGTTCTTCTTCTTGTTCTTCTTCCTTTTCTTTTTCTTCTCTTTCTTCTTTTTGTCCTTGTTATTGGTATTGTTATTGTTATTATTGCTCCAAATAAAAAAATATAATAATAGAAAAGTAAAGATAAAAGCATTTGCACAATCTTAGACTAAGGGAAGGAGATGAAATAGCACGACTAAAGAAGAAGAAGAAGAAGAAGAAGTAGAAGAAGAAAAAAAGAAAAAGGAAAAGAAGAAATAGAAGTAGAAGAAAAAAGATGAAGAAGAAAACGAAGAAGGAGAAGGAAAAGGAAAAGAAGAAGAAAAATAAAATAAAAATAAAAATAAAAAATAAAAAGAAAAAGAAGAAAAAGACGAGGAAGAAGAAAAAGAAGAGGAAGAAGAATAGATACGCCGAAAACTCAAGTCAGAATAAATAAGGGAGATAAAACAAGCACGGAGAAGATAAATATCACGACTAAAGAAGAAAAATAAGGAGAAGAAGAAAAAAAGAAAGAGGGAAGAAGAAAAAAAAGAGAGAAGAAGAAAAAAAGAAAGAGAAGAAGAAAAAAAGAAAGAGAAGAAGAAAAAAAGGAAGAAGAAAAAAGAAAGAGAAGAAGAAAAAAGAAAGAGAAGAAGAGAAAAGAAAGAGAAGAAGAAGAAAAAGAGAAGAAGAAAAAAGAAAGAGAAGAAGAAAAAAAGAAAGAGAAGAAGAAAAAAAGAAAAGAGAAGAAGAAAAAAAGAAAGAGAGAAGAAGAAAAAAAGAAAGAGAAGAAGAAAAAAAGAAAGAGAGAAGAAGAAAAAAGAAAGAGAAGAAGAAAAAAAGAAAAAGAGAAGAAGAAAAAAGAAAGAGAAGAAGAAGAAAAAAGGAAGAAGAAAAAAGAAAGAGAAGAAGAAGAAAAAAGAAAGAGAGAAGAAGAAAAAAGAAAGAGAGAAGAAGAAAAAAGAAAGAGAGAAGAAGAAAAAAAAAGAGAGAAGAAGAAAAAAAGAAAGAGAAGAAGAAAAAAAGAAAGAGAGAAGAAGAAAAAAAGAAGAGAAGAAGAAGAAAAAAGAAAGAGAGAAGAAGAAAAAAAGAAAGAGAGAAGAAGAAAAAAAGAAAGAGAGAAGAAGAAAAAAGAAAAGAGAAGAAGAAAAAAGAAAGAGAAGAAGAAAAAAAGAAAGAGAAGAAGAAAAAAAGAAAGAGAGAAGAAGGAAAAAAGAAAGAGAAAAAGAAAAAAAGAAAGAGAAGAAGAAAAAAAAGAAAAAGAGAAGAAGAAAAAAAGAAAGAGAAGAAGAAGGAAAAAAGAAAGAGAGAAGAAGAAAAAAAGAAAGAGAAGAAGAAAAAAAGAAAGAGAGAAGAAGAAAAAAGAAAGAGAGAAGAAGAAAAAAAGAAAGAGAGAAGAAGAAAAAAAGAAGAGAGAAGAAGAAAAAAAGAAAGAGAAGAAGAAAAAAAGAAAGAGAGAAGAAGAAAAAAAGAAAGAGAAGAAGAAAAAAAGAAAGAGAGAAGAAGAAAAAAAGAAAGAGAAGAAGAAAAAAAGAAAGAGAGAAGAAGAAAAAAAGAAAGAGAAGAAGAAAAAAAGAAAGAGAAGAAGAAAAAAAGAAAGAGAAGAAGAAAAAAAGAAAGAGAAGAAGAAAAAAAGAAAGAGAGAAGAAGAAAAAAAGAAAGAGAAGAAGAAGAAAAAAAGAAGAGAAGAAGAAAAAAAGAAAGAGAAGAAGAAAAAAAGAAAGAGAAGAAGAAAAAAAGAAAGAGAGAAGAAGAAAAAAGAAGAGAGAAGAAGAAAAAAAGAAAGAGAAGAAGAAAAAGAAAGAGAAGAAGAAAAAAGAAAGAGAAGAAGAAAAAAAGAAAGAGAGAAGAAGAAAAAAAGAAAGAGAAGAAGAAAAAAAGAAAGAGAGAAGAAGAAAAAAAGAAAGAGAGAAGAAAAAAAGAAAGAGAAGAAGAAAAAAGAAAGAGAAGAAGAAAAAAAGAAAGAGAGAAGAAGAAAAAAAGAAAGAGAGAAGAAGAAAAAAAGAAAGAGAAGAAGAAAAAAAGAAAGAGAAGAAGAAAAAAAAAAAGAGAAGAAGAAAAAAAGAAAGAGAAGAAGAAAAAAAGAAAGAGAAAGAAGAAAAAAAGAAAGAGAGAAGAAGAAAAAAAGAAAGAGAAGAAGAAAAAAAGAAAAAGAGGAAGAAGAAAAAAAAAAAGAGAAGAAGAAAAAAAGAAAGAGAGAAGAAGAAAAAAAGAAAGAGAGAAGAAGAAAAAAAGAAAGAGAAGAAGAAAAAAGAAAGAGAAGAAGAGAAAAGAAAGAGAAGAAGAAAAA
>NC_061854.1:2922026-2942026 GCF_019202785.1 Penaeus chinensis
AGGAAAATAAGAACGAAAGAAAGAGAGAAAGATAAAAAGAAAGAAAGAAAGAAAGAACGATAGAAAGAAAAAATGAAAGAATGAAAGAAAAAAGAAAGAAAGAAAGAAGGAAAGAAAGAACGAAAGAACGAAAGAAAAAGTGAAAGAAAGAAAGGAAGAACGAAAGAAAGAAAGAAAGAACGGAAGGAAGAAAAAACGAAAGAAAGAAAAAACTAAAGAAAGAAAGAACGAAAGAAAGAAAAAACGAAAGAAAGATAGAACGAAAGAACGAAAGAAAAAAAAAAACGAAAGAAAGATAGAACGAAAGAACGAAAAAAAGAAATCAATAAAGAAAGAGAAAAAGAACGAAAGAACGAACGAACGAGAGAAAGAGAGAGAAGAAAAAACGAGAAACGAATATAAGTGTCTCCGGGGAATGCCAACAGAAGCCTCCTCATTACTCCGCCTCGATTTAGCGTCTTCATTATTGCCAAGTACCACCATTAACGACTCCTTGAGAACCAGCGGTGACATAAAACTGGGATTCAGAGCAAGCAAGGAAGGAAGGGGAGAGAGGGAGGGAGAGGGAAGGGAGAGAGAGGGAGAGGGAAGGGAGGGAGAGAGGGAGGGAGAGATTTGGTGGGGGGAGAAGGGAGGGAGGTTTGGTGGGGGGAGAAGGGAGGAAGGTTTGGTGGGTGGGGAAAGGGAGGGTGATTTGGTGGAAGGGAGGGGGCGGGGAGGGAGACAAACAGAAACAGAACCAGAGACGGAAACGGAGAGAGACGGAGAGACAGACAAAAACAGAAAGAGACAAAGAGAGAAAATAAAAGAGAGAGAGAGAGAAGAGAAAGAGAGAGAGAGAGAAAGAGAGAGAGAGAGAAAGAGAAAGTGATATAGAGAAAGAGAGATAGAGAAAGAGAGAAAGAGAGAGAGAAAGAGAGTGAGAAAAAGAGAAAAAGTGAGAGAGAAAGAGAGAGAACGAGAGAGAAAGAGAAAGAGAGAAAGAGAGAGAGTGAAAAAGAAATACAGAAAGATAAAGAGAGAAAGAAAGAAAGAGGGAGAGAAAGAAATAAAGAGAAAGAAAGAGAGAAAGAGAGAAAGAAAAATAGAAAGAGAGAAAGAGAGAGAGATCACAGAGAGAGAAAGAAAATAGAAAGAGAGAAAGAGAGAGAGATCACCTCCAAAAGCGTGCATCAGCAACCTCCTCCGGATCGGCATTCCGACAGCAGCCGCATTCAAGAGACACCTCCATCTCAGCCCCATGGAAGAACCACGTTTAGAAGCCTCAATGAAATCTATAATGGATCCTGATTTTCGAAGTTCCTGGATTTTTATTGGTTTTAACGAGGTCGCTGGTTTCTGGGTGAGAGGGCGACGGGGAGGAGGAAATGGAGGGGGAAAGGAGGGAGAAGAGAGAGAGGAAAAGAGAGAAATGTTGATGGAAAGATGGAAGGAAATGAAGAAGAAAGAGAGAAGTAGAAATATAGACGGAAAGATGGAAAGAGATGGAGTAGAAGAGAGAGAGGAAATGAAAACTTTGGATTGAAAGCGAGAGAGGGGAAGAAGGAGGGAGGGAAGGAGGGAGAGAGAGAGAGAGAGAGAGAGAGAGAGAGAGAGAGAGAGAGAGAGAGAGAGAGAGAGAGAGAGGGAGAGGGAGAGGGAGAGGGAGGGAGGGAGGGAGGGAGGGAGGGAGGGGAAGAGAGAGAGAGAGAGAGAGAGAGAGAGAGAGAGAGAGAGAGAGAGAGAGCGAGAGAGAGAGAGAGAGAGAGAGAGAGAGAGAGAGAGAGAGAGAGAGAGAGAGAGAGAGAGAGAGAGAGAGGGGGAGAAGGAGGGAGGGAGGGAGAGAGAGAGAGAGAGAGAGAGAGAGAGAGAGAGAGAGAGAGAGAGAGAGAGAGAGAGAGAGAGAAAGAGAGGGAGAGAGAAAAAAGAAAGAAAGACGGAGAGCGAGAGAGGGGAAGAGGGAGGGAGGGAGAGAGAAAGAGAAAGAAAGAAAGAGAAAGAGAGAGAGAGAGAGAGAGAGAGAGAGAAAGAGAGGGAGAGAGAAAAAAGAAAGAAAGACGGAGAGCGAGAGAGGGGAAGAGGGAGGGAGGGAGAGAGAAAGAGAAAGAAAGAAAGAGAAAGAGAGAGAGAGAGAGAGAGAGAGAGAGAGAGAGAGAGAGAGAGAGAAAAGAGAGAGAGGGGGGGAGAGGGAGGGAGGGAGGGAGGGAGGGAGGAAGGGAGGGAGAGAGAGAGTGAGAGAGAGAGAGAGAGAGAGAGAGAGAGAGAGAGAGAGAGAGAGAGAGAGGAAGAGAGAGAGAGAGAGAGAGAGAGAGAGAGAGAGAGAGAGAGAGAGAGAGAGAGAGAGAGAGAGAGAGAGAGAGAGAAAGAGAGCGAGCGAGAGAAAGAGAGCGAGCGAGCGAGAGAGAGAGAGAGAGAGAGAGAGAGAGAGAGAGAGAGAGAGAGAGAGAGAGAGAGAGAGAGAGAGAGAGAGAGAGAGAGAGAGAAAGAAAGAGAGAGAGAGAGAGAAAGAGAGCGAGCGAGAGAAAGAGAGCGAGCGAGCGAGAGAGAGAGAGAGAGAGAGAGAGAGAGAGAGAGAGAGAGAGAGAGAGAGAGAGAGAGAGAGAGAGCGACCCAGCTGTGTGCGGCACATGACACACGCCCGGGGAGGTGGTGGCTGTTCCCGCATCCATCCAGCCTGACTCGGGCCGCCGCGACCACCCGAGATTTACATGCGGCGCCGAACAGCTGGACCTCCTCTTTGTGTGGTTCCAGGAAGACCAGCTCTCGGGCGTGCAATTACCCATCGGCTGATAAGTCAAGTGAGCCATGGAGTCTTTGTCTCTCTCTCTCTCTCTCTCAAATCACAGCGGTGCCAAAGTTCCGGCCCGCTGCCCCTCGTCCGTATGCGCACTCCCCTCGTCGTTTGTTTTCTCCCTCTCCGTCCGAACGCCATAGTTCACGAGGTCTTCGCGCCCCGCCAGGATACTCCCGTCTCGAAAAAGGGGGGGTGGGGGGACGGAATCGCGTTTTAAGGAGGCGCTGATAGGCTGCGGATTCGTCCTCCTTGAATCTCGAGGAGGAGTTCGTTCGTGTAATATCGCCCAGAAACCTAACCACGGAAAACCACAAAGCGCCTATTAGTTCGAGCGTCGGAGAGGGGGAAGGAAAAAAAGCGCGTCGCGGTTGCTCGTGTTATGCAAGGTATGCGGGATCGTGACACGGCGGCAACTCTGGCGGCCAGGGACGAGCGCTGGACGAGTCCCCTAATGGCCCCGATTTTTTTTTTCTTTTTGTCATCACGACGATCCCGTAATAGGAACCAACTCGGGCGGCCAGGTGTTATGATTGCAGGTTAATTGGCGCTCGCTCATCAGATCCGTTTGTGCTGCGGACGGCGTGGCGATCGAGTGCGACGCGCGGACCCGAGGAGGAACATTAGCGGTGACGACCCTCGGTGAGACCACCAAGGGAGGCGGGTGGGAGGCGTCGGGGGGAGGGGGTTGGGGGCGGCAAGGGGTGAGGAGAGGACGCAGGAGGGGCCAGGGATGAGGGGAGAGAGGGGGAGGGGAAGGGGCGGCCGAGGGTGTCATTAAATGGCGACACGAGTAAATCATGTCGTCCGGAGCCGTCGTCCGCCATTCTTTGTCCTGTGCGATCGAAGCGGTAAAACCAATTTCGATAATAATATGTCAGTGATTTAAACGCCGGCAGCGCGATGATTTACATACGCAATACGCTCCGCCTCGCAGGGAATACTACAGCAATTTTACTTATGGCATAAAATGATAACGCGCCGCAGATAATGACAGTGAGAATCCATCAGCGCAAAGAAAACATGAACCATTGTAACAGCGTAACATGACTTCATCATATTTTAACGATGTAGGCGTCGGAATGCCCTAGTAACAGATTAACAATTCGATCCGGCGAGAACCTGGCAATTTGTGGCATTGTATATGCTAACAATTTAGCCTATAAAATATACCGCAATTTAGATATGAGATTGTGCTATAGTCTCGCCAACACAAATGGCGATGTTTGAGTCCAATTGAAAAGAAATTAGGCTCAGAGGGCCATTCGCATCTCCCGTGACGAAGTGGCTATCATTTGTACCGAATTTGTAACTTGTCTCAGCCTCGCTCGCCGGAGGAACAGGGGCGCTCTGTTTACAACGCTCGGCCATGCACCTGCGCCCTCATACTTTACACCCCTTGATCTCAAAAGCTAGACCTGGCGGACACGTCGCTCAGGGAGATTCGACCTATCATTACGGGACCTTTCAAGAGCGTCGTTTGGAGTCCTCGAGCCTCCCCGCGCGGCATGTCTAATTGCCTCGTACACTCCGGGAGTAATTAGTGTCGATGGCCGCAGATTTACGTGTGAGCATTGGGGCGCCCCGTGGGATTCTTAGTTTATTGTGGATACAGGCGACTCCGGGGAATTATGTGGACGGGGGAAAAATGTATGATCGGATCTCTGTATTGCATATACTTACAGACATACAAACGTACACAAACACAGACACACGCACATATACAAATATATACATATATATACACATTTATTCATATATTTAAACACACACACCCAGCCACCCACCCACCCACACACACACACACACACACACACACACACACATATATATATATATATATATATATATATATAGTATGTATATATGAATATATACATGCATACATTCACGACAAGGTTAGTGGAGGATCGAGGCCGTGCAGGGTGGGTGAGTATGGTAGGGGGGAGGGAGGAGGAAGGAAGGTAAGGAGCTGTGATGAGGGGGTGGGGGGGTAGGATAAAAAACTGAAGATAGAGAAGATGACAAAATAAAGGATAAAGATAACAGAGAAAAGGTATAAGATAAATATACAGAAAAGATAAAAAATACGGAGAGATATGAATCATAAATATGATACAAACAAATAACACACATACAAAAATAATAAGTATTATTAATAAACAAATACATAAAACAACAACAACAACAAAAAATAACGGAAATACAAGAAAATATAAATAAAACACATAAAGAAAAGATAAAACGAAGAAAAAAAATAAACCACAAACAAAACAAATACAACAGAAGATATAAAAACAGAAAGATAAGTGTAGATAGAGATACATTTATCAGATATCATCACCAGGGGATATTCACAGAAATCGGAACAGACGCCTCCGGGGAATTAAATGGACGGGAGAAAAAAATGCCTGATTGGATTTTTGTATTCTATATACTTACATACATGCATACATACACAAACACAAACGCACAAATACATACATACATACATACATAACCACACAAATATATACATACATACATACATACATACGCAAATAAACACACAAAGACATACATACATACACAAACACAAACGCACAAATACATACATACATAACCACACAAATATATACAGACATACATACATACGCAAACAAACACACAAATACAAACATACGCAAACAAACACACATATACATACATACATACATAAACACAAATACACACACACATACATACATACACAAACATACAAATACATACATATATACATACATACACAAATTGAAACGAAGCGACAGGAAATCATAGCAAGGGGGGGGGGGCGTGCGACAGACAACCAGCAGGGAAAGCGGCAGAACAGAGGTTGTGGAGCAGAGGCTGCAGAGCTAAAGCTATAGAGCTGAAGCTGTAGAACTGAAGCTGTAGAACTGAAGCTGTAGAGCTGAAGCTGTAGAACTGAAGCTGTAGAACTGAAGCTGTAGAACTGAAGCTGTAGAGCTGAAGCTGTAGAACTGAAGCTGTAGAACTGAAGCTGTAGAGCTGAAGCTGTAGAGCTGAAGCTGTAGAACTGAAGCTGTAGAACTGAAGCTGTAGAACTGAAGCTGTAGAACTGAAGCTGTAGAACTGAAGCTGTAGAGCTGAAGCTGTAGAACTGAAGCTGTAGAACTGAAGCTGTAGAACTGAAGCTGTAGAACTGAAGCTGTAGAGCTGAAGCTGTAGAACTGAAGCTGTAGAACTGAAGCTGTAGAGCTGAAGCTGTAGAGCTGAAGCTGTAGAACTGAAGCTGTAGAACTGAAGCTGTAGAACTGAAGCTGTAGAACTGAAGCTGTAGAACTGAAGCTGTAGAGCTGAAGCTGTAGAACTGAAGCTATAGAACTGAAGCTGTAGAACTGAAGCTGTAGAACTGAAGCTGTAGAACTGAAGCTGTAGAGCTGAAGCTGTAGAGCTGAAGCTGTAGAACTGAAGCTGTAGAACTGAAGCTGTTGAACTGAAGCTGTAGAGCTGAAGCTGTAGAACTGAAGCTGTAGAACTGAAGCTGTGGAACTGAAGCTGTGGAGCTGAAGCTGTAGAACTGAAGCTGTGGAGCTGAAGCTGTAGAGCTGAAGCTATAGAACTGAAGCTGTAGAGCTGAAGCTGTAGAACTGAAGCTGTGGAGCTGAAGCTGTAGAACTGAAGCTGTGGAGCTGAAGCTGTAGAACTGAAGCTGTGGAGCTGAAGCTGTAGAACTGAAGCTGTGGAGCTGAAGCTGTAGAACTGAAGCTGTGGAGCTGAAGCTGTGGAGCTGAAGCTGTAGAACTGAAGCTGTAGAACTGAAGCTATGGAGCTGAAGCTGTAGAGCTGAAGCTGTAGAACTGAAGCTGTGGGGCTGAAGCTGTAGAACTGAAGTGTAGAACTGAAGCTGTAGAACTGAAGCTGTGGGGCTGAAGCTGTAGAACTGAAGTGTAGAACTGAAGCTGTGGAGCTGAAGCTGTAGAGCTGAAGCTGTAGAACTGAAGCTGTAGAACTGAAGCTGTGGAGCTGAAGCTGTAGAGCTGAAGCTGTAGAACTGAAGCTGTGGAGCTGAAGCTGTAGAACTGAAGCTGTGGAGCTGAAGCTGTAGAGCTGAAGCTGTAGAACTGAAGTGTAGAACTGAAGCTGTGGAGCTAAAGCTGTGGAGCTGAAGCTGTAGAACTGAAGCTGTGGAGCTGAAGCTGTAGAACTGAAGCTGTGGAGCTGAAGCTGTAGAACTGAAGCTGTAGAACTGAAGCTGTAGA
Source organism: Penaeus chinensis (assembly GCF_019202785.1). NCBI lineage: Eukaryota > Metazoa > Arthropoda > Malacostraca > Decapoda > Penaeidae > Penaeus > Penaeus chinensis. Next base: position 2,929,038 of record NC_061854.1, read on the forward strand.
ACTGAAGCTGTAGAATTGAAGCTGTGGAGCTGAAGCTGTAGAGCTGAAGCTGTAGAACTGAAGCTGTAGAACTGAAGCTGTAGAGCTGAAGCTGTGGAGCTGAAGCTGTAGAACTGAAGCTGTGGAGCTGAAGCTGTAGAACTGAAGCTGTAGAGCTGAAGCTGTGGAGCTGAAGCTGTAGAACTGAAGCTGTGGAGCTGAAGCTGTAGAGCTGAAGCTGTAGAACTGAAGCTGTGGAGCTGAAGCTGTAGAACTGAAGTGTAGAAATGAAGCTGTGGAGCTGAAGCTGTAGAGCTGAAGCTGTAGAACTGAAGCTGTGGAGCTGAAGCTGTAGAGCTGAAGCTGTAGAACTGAAGCTGTAGAGCTGTAGCTGTGGAGCTGAAGCTGTAGAACCGAAGCTGTGGAGCTGAAGCTGTAGAGCTGAAGCTGTAGAACTGAAGTGTAGAACTGAAGCTGTAGAGCTAAAGCTGTGGACCTGAAGCTGTAGAACTGAAGCTGTAGAGCCGAAGCTGTAGAGCTGAAGCTGCAGAGCTGAAGCTTCAGAGCTGAAGCTGCAGAGCCGAAGCTGCAGAGCTGAAGCTGCAGAGCTGAAGCTGCAGAGCTGAAGCCGCGGAGCAGACGACGGAGGCCTCGCCGCGAGCAGGGAATGCCAGCGAGCGCCAGGAGCCTTCCACTCCGCGCGGCAGATGGCAGCGCTGAAACCCGGCATTACAAACTCGGTTCAATTGAAATTACTGAGTGATTTTTTCCTTTTCCTTATTTCTTTAAGTTTTATATCATTGGTTTGCTACTGTTTTATTGTTATTTTTTTATTATGAATTATTTTTAATTCTTATTATTATGTTAGTTGTTATTTATTTCGTGTTACACACACACACACACACACACACACACATACACACACACACGCACGCACACGCACACGCACACACACACACACACACACACATACGTATATATATATATATATATATACATATTTATGTATGTATATTATTTGATTTAATTAAAATCACTGTTTTTACGTTTTTATTTTTATTTTAGACTGAATTCAGGACTAAAATATTTTTTTGTATGTGAAAGTTTAACGCTGGATAACTTTTTTTTTAGAAACGAAAGAAAAAGAAAAGAAAAGAAAAGAAGCAGAACAAAATATAAATGAAATAAAACAAAACTAATGAAAATGAAATGAACATCAAAACTAAAATGGAAACGAAAAGAAAAACAGAACAAAACGAAACAAGACTAAAAAAAAAAAAGTAGGGAAATAGGCCGTTCCATTCTCTTGTCCGTATTAACGAGGGTATAGTTAACGAGCCAACGACCAAGCTGATGCTAACGAGAGAGATTCATTTGCTCTGCCCATTCGCCATGACAAAGCTGTCTGCAATCTCTCGTGTTTTCTTTTTTATTGTTTTATTTATTAATTTTTTGTTTACTATATATATATGTGTTTTTGTTTATAATCGATTTCCTTAATACGCGTAGTATTTGGCTTTGGAGATAGTGTTCTTGGAGTTTTATGGTCATTCCGGTATCAGGATATAAGTTTAGACATGGAGGTGAGAGAGAGAGAGAGAGAGAGAGAGAGAGAGAGAGAGAGAGAGAGAGAGAGAGAGAGAGAGAGAGAGAGAGAGAGAGAGAGAGAGAGAGAGAGAGAGAGAGGAATGAAATTTGACATGACTCAAGGCTAAGATAATCACTATATTTTTAAAGAGATTTTTGGACTTACCAGCCCTGACCATTGTGTTTTCCTGTCGAAGGGTATTTGACGCCTACCGTGACGTTCACCCACTGAGGTTCTCTGACGCCTTGACGCTCATCGTACGTCTGGAGGTTTCGTGTATCAAGTCACTTTCAGAATGGAAAGGATATAGGCGTGGAACCACTGTATTATATCATTACATCATTAGAACTGCTACTTGACACCATTGGAACCACTACTTGACATCATTACATCATTGGAACCACTCCTTGACATCATTACGTCATTGAAACTACTACTTGACATTAATACACCATTAGAACTGTTACAGTACATGACATAGCTTAGTGATAGAGCTCTGGCCTTGCAATCGCACGGTCCTACGTTCGTGCCCGGCCGCCGCCCCTCTCAGTCAACTCAGCTGTGAGTGAGTACTGGCATGCTGACGTCAACATGTTGGGGTCAAAGTCGAGGCGGAAAGGAACTGCCCACCCTGACCGCATCTTCCCGTGGCTAAGTGAACATGTTCCTCTACGGACATGTCCCCAAAGGCCACTTGGATATGAGACCAGCTTTGACTTTTGACATTACATCACCGCATAGCTACTCGTATTGGATTAGGACTAGGCATACAGGTCACTCTGTACGACTAATGCTATTAATTACAATGATTGATATGATAACCAATGGAGTCATCCTTTTATCTAATTTTGCTAATATTATTGTTGTGATTATTATCATTATTATTATTTTACACTACGTTTTATCTTCATTATTGTTATTGTCATTATTATTATCATTACTATTTTTACTATTATTATTATTGATATTATTATTATCATTATCATTATCCCTATGATTAATATTATTTTACACTGCGCTTTGTTATTACCATCATTGTTATTATTATAAACATAAAATCATTATCGTCATTATCACTATTATTATATTATTATTATTTTACATTAGTTACGTCTAATGACCGTTTTATATTCCAACCACCATTTTTCTTTTTCTTTTTTTCTTTTTCTTTAAACAACAATCATTGCTTTTTCTCAAAAAAATCATTATTTCGTAAATTCATGCGAGATTATTTGTTTTCTTTTTTTTTTCTTTTTTTTCTTGTTTTACCCAACAAAAGAGCCAGAAAATACGGCCTGGCGCTGACCTACAGTATGTCAGCTGCATGACCTCTTGACTGCATGACCTTTGTTGCAGAGCCAAGGTACATATAACAATACCTGTAAGGAATTAATATAAAAGGAATTTAATGCATACAAAATAAATATTTATTATGTGTTTTTTATTTTGTTTTTTTTTCAGGATCCCAAAATGATACAAAAATCCTGTCTAAAAATTAGGGTGACTCGATTCGAAACCTGTGATACATACATTATTTTCACCGATTTTTTTTTTTTTTTTCCTGAAGAAAATAATTAAGGCTCATAATTTTACAGTAGATAATACTGAAATCTTAAAATATCTTAGAACCCCCCCCCCCCCCAAAAAAACAAAAAAGAAAAAAAAGTGAATCTCAACGAAACTGGTTTTAAGAATCTTTGAAAAGTGAAAACCTGGACAGAAGCCGCGGCGATTCCAGATGAGATGAAGTGATGTGTTCATTTTGTTCTATGGTTTGGATTCTGATATGCGTATTGTATATGTTTTATGCTTATGTATGTGTATATACATACATACATACATACATACGTACGTACGTACGTACGTACACACACACACACATATATATATATACATATACATACATATATACACACATATATATAGAAATATAGATATAAAGATGTAGATATGCGCGCGCGCGTGTGTGTGTGTATGTGTGTGTGTGCGCGTGTGTGCGTGCGTGAACGTGTGTATGTGTGTGTGTGTGTGTGTGTGTGTGTGTGTGTGTGTGTGTGTGTGTGTGTGTGTGTGTGTGTGTGTGTGTGTGCGCGCGTGTGCGTGTGCACATATACATACACACAAGCATGATATATATATCACACAAGCATGATATATATATATGTACGTATGTACACACATACATGTATATATATACATATACATATATATATAAATATATATATATGTTTTGTCCAAAAGCCATTCATTCCACGGCAGGACTCTGTATGCCTCCCTGCGCAGGCTAGGACGTGGATATATATACTTAAAAACGATTCGTATGTAAACGAGATATTGAAAATAGAAGTTATACGCGGAAAATTGGAACCACATGTACGTTATAGATCCAACTGCCAGCCAGGGTTTAAGACTAATGATTATGCCAGAGTTTGCAAGTTTGTGTTATTTGCTCGCCGGTAATTAGGAACAGGTTAAGGAGGATAGAATGTATACACAGCATTCTATTTATGTTGGAAAATGGTGGTGGTTAATTTCCTACTTTTTTTTTTTTTTTTTTTTTTGTCTTGTCTTGTATGTTTGTTCGTTTGTTCCTTTATCTGTGGTTGTTTCTTAGTGCGATTGTTATCATTGTCATTATTATTGGAATTGATGATATCATTATCATTGTAGATTTTCATTGTTGTCATTACTCTTACTAGCCGTCCTATCACTATTTCATCATAATAGTAATAATATTATAACTTCATTATTATCATTATCATTATCATTATCATCATCATTATTATTAGTATTAGCATCATTATCATTATTATCAATACCATCATTACTGTCGTTATCATTATTATCAACATCATGTTCACCAGTATCGTTATCACCATTTTTTTTCAATGATTATTACTATCATCAACTTCAAGACTACTATCTTCATTATTATTTATTATCATCACCATTTTGTCACTACATAACGAAAACGGATGAAAGAAAAAAAAATAATTATTGAGATGACTCAGTTGTTCATTCATAGAAGAAACTTCCCTTTCATTCGAACCATTGAACTTCGTCTTATCAAAAAGGAAGTTTGAATTAAGGAAATGTATATAGTTCAAGTTTTTAAACACATGTTCGTGTATCAAAAAGGAAAAAAAAAAAAAGTAATCATTATTATCACAATTATTACGAAAACCTTCTCAATACACCACTTGGACTCCTCCCCCCCTCCCCCCTCCCCACTTAGAGCACCATTTAACCCCCCCCAACTATCAATTTAACCCCCTCCCCCTCCCCCTCCCCATCCCTGCTCTCCCTCTCCTCCTCACTCGCTTCCTACCTTCTCCCCCCCATCCCCTCCCTCTCTTCTCCACCCCCTTCCACCGCCCACCCCCCTCTTCACCCTCCCCTTACCCCTACCACGCCTGAGCCATTCCCACCTGAGGCCAAGACACGCCCCTTCCCCGTCCGGTTAGGCCACGCCCCCTGTGTGCTGTTGGAGACTCGGCCGTTCTCTTTTCGGGAATGAAAAATGTAATAAAAAAAAAAAAAACGAAAAAATAAGAAAAATACGTATTGGATTGGATGTCTCTGCAATAGTTAACATTTTTTTGTCCATATTGTTATTATTGTGATTATCTTCATTTACTTTACGTCCTTACTAATTCCTCTTTATTCTTCTCTGTCTTCGAGTAGAACGTAATGTTTTCCGATCTCTGATATAATTGTTTGTCTTATTTCCCGATGTAGCTCGAAGGAATAACGTCTTTTGGTGTATTTAGGTAGCATAGCTTTTAACAAATTTGGTGTGTTAGGTAAATTGGCAATTCTCTCTGTCTCTCTTACCATCCCTCCCTTTCTGTGTAAATGTCTCTAAATATCTCTGTATCTAATTCCCCTCTCCCTGTATCTGTTCGCCTGTCTATCTCCCTCTTCCCTCCCTGATCCATTTCCTCCCTCCCTCCGTCTGCGTCTCCTGTCACCTCGTTCCAAGCCTTTCTTGGCCTTCGCGCCGCCCAGAATACCAGGCCCCGCCCCCTTTCCTACCCTAAAACAGCGGTGCATGCAACACCTTCCTCAATCAATGTTGCGAGCGTCAGTTTCAATATATATTCGCCCTCTCCCCCTCCTCCCTCCTAATGGGGCCTGGTTATCGTGCATCTTCCATTACCGATACGCCATTACGCTGCCCCTCCTTTCAAATTGCCTTCTCGTCGCAGGCCGGCATGCCCACGGACCCACATATGGCGCGGGCATACCTCGAGTGCTTGTGTTTGGCTTGTGGAGTCTACGGCCCATGGCGAGTTAGCGGCATTCCAAGACCCAAGCTGTGGTGCTGCCAAGGCTCCCGGCCGCCCTCCGCGTCCCTCCGTCGGCCTGCCTCTCCTCTCCCTCTCGCGGACGTCCTGGGGCTCGGGACGTCGCCTGGCCGCCGTTCGTAGGGCTGGTGCACGGCCGCCGTCCCTCGTCGCGGCGTTATAGGCGTGCGCGCTTGCTTTTGTGTGTCGGAGGGCCGGGCATTGTCTGGGGCGAAGCTGGGCGAGACCTTGGCAATACTTGGAGCGGTTGTTCCAGTCTCCCCGCGCTCCGAGCCAGAAGGACGCAAGGCGCGGCCGGCCTCCGAGCGCCCGCCGCAGAAGCCCTTCCTGGAACCGTAGGCATTTCTCCCTCGTTTATTGAACTTTGAAATGATCAAGTGCAAGACGAGCTCCTCGCCCTCGCCCCACGGGAGGGAGCTCGCTAGGGCGGCTCCTCTGCCTGCCTCCCCTGTTGCCCGCAAACAGTTCTTTCTGGGAAGCGGCGGATGATATGAAAAATTTCCCGTGAGCTACCAACGCTGCCTCGGTATTTAGACCTCCGGTGATCGAAGGGTTATGGAAGGGCTGGCAGACACGTCGTGTAGTCGGCCAGTGTGGACGTTCAGGCTGCCACCTCGTAAACCTTTCATGTGTCCTCCTCCCTCTCGCTGCACCTCCTCTCCTGCTCATCCGCTGTCACACTGTCACACTGTCACCCCGGCCTTCCCTTCCCTCTGTCTCCGTCACTGCTTCCTGATTTTCTGTCGTGTCATCTATGCCCCCCCCCCCCCTCTCTCTTTTCTTTTTAATTCTGTCATCTTATCTGAACTCTATTTCTTCGTGCCTCTTCCTTGTCACGCTGACCGCCTTTATATGCCCCTGTGTCAAGAGCTTCCTTCTTTTTGTCTTCTCGTCTGTCATAATATAATCTCCGTCCCTGCAACGTTCAACAACGTCAGCCAGTATCGTTATGACAGCCCCCGTCAGCAACCCCCACCCGTCAGCCAGGCAGCACACTACATTCTCCCTCCCTGTCACCCTGGAAAATCAGCGATACCCTCCCCCTCCCCTTTCCTCCCTCCCTCCCTCCCTCCCTTCCTCTCCCCTTCCCCTTTCCTCCTCCCTCTTCCCTTCCCCGTTCCTCCTCCCTTCCCCCCTCCCCTTCCCTCCCCTCCCTCCCTCTCCCGTTCCCCATTCCTCTCTCCCTCCCTCTCCCCTTCCCCATTCCACCCTCCCTCCCTCTCCCCTTCCCCATTCCTCCCTCCCTCCCTCTCCCCTTCCCCATTCCTTCCTCCCTCCCTCCCTCTCGCCTTCCCCTTTCCTCCCTTCCTCCCTCCCCTTTCCTCCTTTCCCCACTCCTCTCTCTCCCTCAAGTTGGGCTTCACACTACATTCTCCCTGTCACCCTTATCACAACCCTACCGAGTACATCTTCACTCAGCCGCTCACCCCGTCGGCTGTCACTCTCACGGGGCGATGTTGCCATGATACCTGTCACCCTTGGCATCGGCTCTGTCATGGGATGAGGCGCTCTTGCCATCGCCTTGTATTCTGGTCGGTCCTTTCGCCCGTTTCTCCACATCGCTTTCACTCCTGCTCCTTCCCTGACGCCCCCCTTGGTTCCTCAGCAATGTGGGGGGGAAAGGGAGGGAGGGAGGGAGAGGGAGAAGGGGGGGAGGGAGGGAGGGGAGAAGGAAAGGAGGGAGAAGGGAAGGAAAGTAGGGAAGGGACAAAGGGAGAAGGGAGGGAGGGAGCAAAGGGGTTAGAGAAGGGAGAAGGGGGATAGGGAGCCTTCCAACGACGCGATTAAAGCTAAAAATCCTCTCCCTTAGCGCCAGGGAGACAAGCGTGCCCGCCCCGAACCTCCGTCTGCGCCAGAGTGGGTTCTGCTATAACTGCCCATCATATTTCCATCTCCTTATTGGAACTGTCCATCACATTACGCTATCTCCTTTCCTCTGTCTATCCTAGGATTCGGCCTTGTCTTCTCCCTCTCTCCTACCATCCCTCTCTCTCTCTATTCCCTCCCTCCTTCTCTCCCTTCCTTCCTCTCTCTTTCTCCCTGGCTCCCTTCCTGCCTCCCTCTCTCTCTCTCTCCTCTTCTCTCCTCCTTCCCTCTCTTTCTCCCACCCCCCCTCTCTCCTATCTTCCCTACTTCCTTATCTTACTTCCCTCCCTCCCTCCCATTCTTCCCCCCTCCTCCTGTATCACAAATTTCTTGTAAACATCGGTACCTTAGCGACCGAAAAGATTACCCCCCCTCCCCCCCCAAAAAAAAAAAATCTTCGCCAACTGTCTCATCCTCCTTCACTCAACCCCCCCACCCCCACCCCCCCCGCTTCCTGCCAAAAGCACGTGTGGCTCCTACCTGTCCGATTTTATTATTATTATTATTTTTAAAATTAAATCTCTCTCTCTCTCTCTCTCTCTCTCTCTCTCTCTCTCTCTCTCTCTCTCTCTCTCTCTCTCTTTCTCTCTCTCTCTCTCTGTCTCTCTCTCTCTCTCTCTCTCTCTCTCTCTCTCTCTCTCTCTCTCCCTCTCTGTTTTTATTCTCTTTGATAGTTAATTTATTTTTTAACATTTTATTTTATTTCTATTTTTTTATGATAATAATCACTATAATTATTATTATTATTGTTTTTGCTGTTTTGTTATCATTATTATCATTATTGTTATCACTAAGATTATCGTTTTCATTATTATCATTATCATCTTCATTACTGTCATTACCATTATTATTACTATCATTATCATCAGTATTGTTATTATTATTATTACTTTTATTATCATTATCATTTTTTTCATTATTGCTGTTTATATCATTATTACTGTTGTTATTATCATAATCATTATTATTGTTGTCATTTCTATAAGTATCGCGATTATCATTATCATTATTATTACTATTAACATTGTTATTATTATTATTATTACTATTATCATTATCATTACTGCTATTATTACTGTTATCATTATTATTTATTCTTATTATCATCACCATTGCTGTTATTATCATTACTAATATTATTGTTATCATTGGTATTATTACTACTAGTAGAAGTACTATTATTATCATTATTACTATTATCATTATCATCATTATCACTATCATTATCATTATCAATTACTATTGATATCATTATCGTCATTACCATTATTATTGATATCGCTAATTTTATTATCATTATCATTATTATTATTATTATTATCATTATTATTATTATTATCATCACAACCTTTATTGCTGATACTACTTTATCATCCTCATATTTTTCATTATTGTTATTATTATTATTATTGATATTAACATTGTCATTATTGATACCACTATTATTGCTGTTATTGTTTCTATTATCATTATAATTATTTTAATTATCATTATCATGTATTTTGTTATAATTTTATCATAATTATCATTATTATTATAATTATTCATCATCATTATCAACATTTTGCAATATCTTCTTATAATTTTCAATACACACACACACGTACACGCAACTCATACATACAAAAAGAAAAAAGGCACACTCACACACACACACACACACACACACACACACACACACACACATACACACAAACACACACAAACACACACACACACACAATATAATATAATATAAATATAAATATAATATAAATATATGAATATGTGCATGTATGTTTATATATGTATATATATACATATATGTATACACAAACAAATGATGTTAACACACAGGGTTAGTAGAGGAAACTTCTTCGTTTGCACATAAACATATCAAATCATCCATTTTCTCTTTCCATCTGCTAAAGGCCGTAGCGAGGCATTTCACACTTGTATCCGTGCAACACTTCGCTATTAGCATACCTAATCACACTAATGGTTATTGCCGTAAACAATCTAAGGAATGTAAGTTTATTACCCCGTGTGCCCGAGCCTCAGGCACTCCCCTCCCCCCACCCCCCCCAATCCTCCTCTCCACCCGACCCTCTCCTCCCCCTTCATCACCTTTCTTTACCTCTGTTCTTACCACCTCCTCCATCCCTTTCCCCTGCCTCTACCCTTCCCTCTAACCCCTCCCCCTCCCCCTCCCCTCCCCCTCCCTCCTGACATCTCCTTCCCCACCCCCTCCCTCTCCCTCCCTCCCCTCCCCTGCACCCTGGATCTAAATCGTCTCTTGATCCGGGATAATTGGTGCGTGTCTTCTGCACCCGAGGATCCCCCTCCCCCTCCCCCCTCTTCCTCCTCCTCCTTCCCTCCCTCCTCCTATCTCCTATTCCCCTCTTCCTCCTACCTCCCTCCCTCCCTCTCTTCCTCCCTTCTCTTCCTCCTTCCCTCCCTCCTCCTATCTCCTATTCCCCTCTTCCTCCTACCTCCCTCCCTCCCTTCTCCTTCTCCTTCCCCTGTTCCTCATCCCTACCTCCCTCCCTTCTTCCATCTCCAGCCTCCTCCTCCTCTTCCTATTCCTATTCCTCCTCCTCCTCTTCCTATTCCTATTCCTCCTCCTCCTCTTCCATTTTTTTTTTTGTTTTTCTTCTTTCTTCTCACTCCTTTCCTTTTCCCCTTTGCCTCCCTCCCTACTTCTCCCTTCTCTTTGTATTCTCTCCTGTTATGATTGTCTGTATCTCTCTTTTATTGCTATCTCCCCCCCCCCCCTTTATCTCTACATTAGTCAGCTCGTCCCTCTCTCATTTTTCCCCTCCCCTCTTCGTCTTCTTCTTCTCACTCTTTCACTATTTTTTCTCTCTAGTATTTATCTCTCTCTCTCTCTCTCTCTCTCTCTCTCTCTCTCTCTCTCTCTCTCTCTCTCTCTCTCTCTCTCTGTCTCTCTCTCTCTCTCTCTCTCTCTCTCTTTCTCTCTTTTTCTCTTTCTCTGTCTCTCTGTCTCTCTCTCTCTCTCTCTCTCTCTCTTTCTTTTTCTCTCTCTCTTCTCTCTCTCTCTCTCTCTCTCTCTCTCTCTCTCTCTCTCTCTCTCTCTCTCTCTCTCTCTATCTATCTATCTATCTCTGTCTATCTATCTATCTATCTATCTATCAGTCCATCTATATATCTACCTACCTTCCAGCGATCAATCTGTTCTTCTATCTCTATCTATATATCTATTTATCTATCTATCTCTGTCTCCTCATCCCCTGTTCTGTTTTTTTTTTCGTTTTTTATTCCTGTTTTCTTTTTTGTTATTCCTCTTAATATCTCCCACTTCCAGTCTTCTTCTTTTCTTTCTACACACTTCTTTTTCCCTCTCCCCCTCTTCCATTTCTCTTCCTCTTCCTCATTCCTTTCCCTCTCTCCCCCCACACCTTTCTTCCTACTCCTCTCCATCTCCCTCCCCCTTCCTTTACTCCTTCCTCCCTTTTCTCCCCATCACCTATCCCTCCCTCCTCCCTCTCTCCCAGTTTTCCCTCCTCCCTCCTACCTCCCTTATTCTATACTTTTTCTTCCATCTCCCTACACCTTCCCTATTTCCCTATCCCTACCCCCTTTTTTCCTTTTCCATTTCAACCTCCCTCACCATCCATACCCCCACATTCCTTCCCCATTTTCCCCAACCGTCCTTCATTTCCCCCTCTCTCCCCATCCCTACCTTCAACCCCTTCCCCATTCCCCACCCTCCCGACGGACAGTTTCCTTCCCCCTCCTCCCTCCCCATCCCTACTCTCAACCTCCTAACCATTTTCCCCTCCCCACCCCTATCATCCTTCCCCCTCCTCTCTCTCTAAACCTCCTTCTCCCTCTCCTCTCTCACTATCCCCACTTCTCCCTCCCTATCCCTCCTTCTCCCCCTTCTCCCTCTCTATCCCCCCTTCTCCCCCTCCTCCCTCCCTGTCCTCCTCCCTCTCTGCCCCCCCGTCTCCCCCTCCTCCCTCTCTATCCCTCCTTCTCCTCCTCCCTCTCTATCCCTCCTCCTCCTCCTCCTCCTCCTCCCTCTCTGTCCCCCCTTCTCCCTCTCCCCATAATCTCGCCCACTGCACCTCTTCCACGAACGGGAAAATGCAATATGGGTCGAGGTATTTACTTTTCGCTGGCGGGACCGTGTCAGGGTTCCGTGGGTGTCGGCCACACTCTCTCTCTCTTTCTCTATTTTTTAGTTAAGTTTTTTCCTTTCTACTTTTCTTTTTGTCTTTCTTTCCCACTTTTTTTTATTTGTGTGTCTCTCTCTTTGTCTCTTTCTTTCTCTCTGTTTCCTCTTTATCTCTCTATCTCTCTCTTCCTCCTGCCCCTCCCATTCTTCCCCCTCCTTTTCTTTCTTCTCCTATCCCTCTCACCCCTTCCTTTTTCCCTTATCCCAATCATCTCCCTTTCTCTCTCTATCCTTCTCCTACCTTGCCCCCACGCCCCTTGCGCCTCCGGTTAGTCAGATATTGCGTGTATGGCCCGTGGGTTTCGACGCTGTGAGATATGGGAGAGGTATAAATGGGGGCTTCTCGAAGCTAATTTATCTGTCTGTCTGTCTGTCTGTCTCTATATCTTACTGATTAACTGTGTCTCTATGTCTGTCTCTTTTCTTTAAGTCTCTCATCCCTCGCTCTCCCTCCGTGTTTATTGTATATCTGTGTATATATATATATATGTATATATATATGCACACATACACATATTGACACACACACACATATTGACACGCACACATACACACGCGCACACACACACACGCACACACACACACACACACATGTAGACACACACACATGTAGACACACACACATATAGACACACACACACATGTAAACACACACACACGTACACACACATATATAGACACACACACACGAAATAAATCATCCCAGTCCCCTCGCCATTACACAGCATCGCCAACTTTTTTTTTTTTTTTCTTTCTCCAGAGCCTGAGAATAATAATCATAATTTGCCAATCATTTGCCTAATGCGCTGTTCCCTGGTGCTAAGATAACTCCTGTGACAAAGCAAGGTTTAGACAGGTCAATCTAGTATTAGTGTTGCAAGCGAGGAGATTGCACAAGCAAGATGAGACTTGATAAGATGCGAAATGATGCTTGGGTGAGGCGCTGTGTAGAGGCTAGTTGAGGAAAGGTTTGGGAATCAGACTTGAGTAAGATTGAGTAAATTTTGGAAATAATATTGAGTATTTTTTTTAGTAAAACTGATGAGAGGTTTGGGAATCAGACTTGAGT